>NW_004444042.1:7345873-7371359 GCF_000243295.1 Trichechus manatus latirostris
GACAACTTCAATCTTTTCTCCATTTATCATGATGTTGCTTATTGGTCCAGTTGTGAGGATTTTTGTTTTCTTTATGTTGAGGTGTAATCCATATAGGCTGTAGTCTTTGACCTTCATCAGTAACTGCTCCAAGTCCTCTTTGCTTTCAGCTAGCAAGGTTGTGTCATCTGCATAACGCAGATTGTTAATGAGTCTTCCTCCAATCCTGATACCCCGTTCTTCTTCATGTAGTCCAGCTTCTCAGATTTTTTACTCAGCATACAGACTGAATAAGCATAGTGAAAGGATACAACCTTGACACACACCTTTCCTGATTTTAAACCACACAGTAACCCCTTGTTCTATTCGAACAACTGTGTATTGGTCTGTGTACAGGTTCTGCATCAGTACAATTAAGTGTTCTGGAATTCCCATTCTTCATAATATTATCCATAATTTGTTATGATCCACACAGTTGAATGCCTTTGCACTGGTAGAAACTACCTATCCAAGTACTCCAACATCTGACCCAGGTGAAATTCACTGGTAATGTATTTAGAGTTAAAAAATTCTCAAAACAAATTAATTTTAATTCATTTTTACCTTTCTAGGAAAAAATAATTAATTTTTACCCTTCTAGGAAAAATAAAGTCATTATGTGAATTTTCACTAGTGTATAACTCTATGGATGTAGGAAATCACTAACGTAAGGCAAGGGTTGGCCAAGTTTTTCTGTAGAGAGATAGTAAATAGTTTAAGCTCTGTGGGCCATCCAGTCTTTGTTAGAACTACTCAACTCTGCCACTGCAGTGCAAAAGCAGCCATAGACAATATGTAAACTAAAAAGTGTGGCTGTGTTCCAATAAAAATGTATTTACAAAGATAGCCCATGGGCCTGATTTGGACTGCAGTTTTGCCAACCTCCAGCCTAAGTCATTAGTGGTTAATATCATCACAAAAAAATATTTGACTGGGCAACTCAGGTTCATATACTAGATTATTAATTGGCAGAAACAGTTACACAAGCTTGAGACTTAGAAGCTGTTTGAAAAATCTAGACTCTAAAGTCAAAGGATCCTTCTAAGAGATTCAATATGGACTGAATTGTGCTTAGGGGCAACAGGCTAGTTGACTCTATTGGTCCACTTTGGGCTTACCTAATAGACTATACCGGGGGGCCAGGTACTGATGGTGATGCTCTGATTTCTGAATCAAAGGAGCCAGGCTATGGAAGAGGTAAAATGCTCCTGTACGCTGGGCTTTTTTACATGCATCGTCATCTTCCTTCAGTTCAAATATATACCTGTATTTGGGAAATAATGAAAGCATTACAAAACCACACTTTGTTACTTGTACAGTACTCATCTTTTAGAATTCTGCTCCTGCAATCCCTCTCCTACCGTGGTTATTTTCTTTTATTTATTTACATCCTAACTTGCTCCAAAAACTATCTGAGGTGGCTGCAGGCAATCATTCCCTCCTTTGTCCTACTGTGTACCTTGCTCATACTTCTGTGGTTGCCCTTTTGTTATACTATTTTTTAATTCACCTATCTCCCCTGCAAGACTTGTTATTGTTGTTAGCTGCTGTCGAGTCACCTCTGACTTATGGCTACCTTATGTATAACAGAACAAAATGCTGTCCGATCCTGTACCATCTTCATGGTTGCTGGTATGGCTGAGTCCACTGTTGTGGCTATTGAGTGGTGCCTTCCAGCTAGGGGGCTCATCTTCTAACACTATATCGGACAATATTCTGCTGTGATCCATTGTTTTTCATTGGCTAATTTTAGAAGTAGATTGCCAGGCCTTTCTTCCTAGTCTGTCGTAGTCTAGAAGCTCCACTGAAACCTGTCCACCATGGGTGGCCCTGCTGATATTTGAAATGCCGGTGGCATAGCTTCCAGCATCATAGCAATACACAAGCCACCACAGTATGACAAACTGACAGATAGGTGGTGGCCTGCAAGACTATGATCTCCTTAAGGGCAGGGTTGGCCTTACTCAGCTTTTCATTTCCAGTAATTAGCACAGTGAATAGTTCAATTCAATAAACATTTACTGAGTTGACCTTCAAGGGTAATAAATATCTACTGAATTGAACTTCAAGGTACTTTGCCAATATTACACTGTGAGGCAAGAATTTACACGCAGTGGAGAGAAAGGAAAACAAGCACAGTGATAAAATGTCAACCACAGACTATCTACAGACGGGTGCAGACTTCACTTCTGCAAACAAAGAACAAACACTATACCTTCGTTAATTTTCACTCAACCTGCAGAAGATAAAGAGCAAATTTTATCTTCAATGTACCCTTACTTCAAACATACAGCCCCAAAATGAACATTTATCTTTACTCTCCTTATCTCTACTGAATGGATCATTGATGGAGTGAAGCCTATATTTAACCTATTTGGCTGCTAACCAAAAGGATGGCAGTTCAAATCCACCAGAAACCCTATGGGGCAGTTTTACTCTGTCCTATAGGGTCGCTGTGAGTCGGAACTGACTCGATGGCACCTAACAACAACAAGTAGGGATAATATTTATCCCTAATAAATATGTGGAAAAAGAGACATCCTATAATTGGTTTCTCTAAAAGAGACAGTATTGGAGCAAGTTCTAGGCTCTTCTAGTACCTTCATTAAGAATGTTCTGTGTCTATCCCCTCAAGAGCCTTGGGAATCAGGTCAGGGTCTGTCAATGTGACTCAGTGGGGTGAATGTGGAATCTCCTTCTGGGACCTTAGGGTTAATCATTTTGCCTGTCCAAAGCCCTAAAACAGCCTCTCAGGCATACGGCAGATTTTTGTCTCTTAAGTGAGAAACACAGTTCACAGACATTTTCTGTAGGATCTGGGAGCTTTTATAAAACCAGAAGGCAGAGTTGGCTCAAAATGAACATACAAAGCAAAATGATAAAAGCGCCAGTGGCATCATTAAGAACCCATTTAGCCTGCTGATGAAAGGGGATATAGTGAGCTCTTTATAGCAGAAGACAAAAGAAACATGAGATCTTAAGACTCATGATGATATTTTTAAATTTGTGATGAGTGACTGCAGCCTCCTGGGGCAAATACCCAATCTATGTCAAAGGAGAGACATGTGCCACTCAGAAGTTTCCAAATACAAACAATGGAATAAACACTGCTGCCTTTGCAAAACAACAATAAATGGTACAACCTGTGCTTTGCCCTAATGACCCTAGCAAGCAAAACACTTACAAAAACACCCAGGTTAAGGCCTTAAACACAGGACCTCTCTGGAACTGGGACTGAGATCCCAAAGTTCCTGATGCTCTTCTCGATCAGAAGCTGTATTTTTAAAAATGCATTTTCCTCCTTTAGTTATAATAGCATGGGAACCACAATACCAAGATTGTAGAGGCTGAAGATATTTAGATTATTTTAAAACTTTCACTGTTTTTTTAATTACAAAAGCAAAAGTTAGTCATTATATAAAAATCAGAAAATATAGTTATCAATTAAAAAAGGAAAAGTTCCACTAATCCCACCACTTAGAGCGATCACTGTTTACACTTTGGAATTCTCCAAATTATTAATATCGTGTATCCATACATATACAGATGCATATTATTTGATATCATACTTTTGTAGCCTTTTTTCTTAAACATACATAAAATTTATTCACATCATAAAATATTCTTTATTGATAGAATTTTCTTCTTTTCTCAGGATTTTGATTCATTCTTTATAAAGGAGTTTTTTATTCATTTTTACATTCTTATTTTTTAGACTCTACCAATAATTCTGTTATAGTTCCCGGAGTCTCAGTCTGAGAATTGCAAAAACCTAAATATCCAACAATACATAAAACAAATACTGCAATTTTGTTGTTTGCTTACTCCCTGTCACATAGGATTATATCCTTGAGTGCCTTTAAATTTCAGAATGGGCACTCACATTTGCCAGAGCTTTCTATGTGCCAAGACTGGTTGTGAGTGTATCAACCCAGAGAGGTTTTACATTTGGTTCTACAAGGTGCCCCAGGGATATTATCAGTCCAAGACTATTATTTAAATTCATTGAGAGTTGTTGGACCACACCACAGAGGTGGTAGAAATTTAAACCCCAAACTGTATGAGAGCAGGCTAGTGATACCATATTCACAGGGGGTACTATTCCCCCAGCCTGAGAGAAAGAAACCTTTGTCATTTTACCGTGCTGGTCCAGATTTTTTTTCCCCTAGTCGACCTTTCACTGAAGTTTAATTCTTTGGAGAGTTTTGGGGTTAGTTAAAATATTTCCAGGAAATCTCATAAAAAATTATTCAACATAGCTATTAATGTGTTTATTAATATTCTATCATATGGATGTACCATAATTTATTTAATTCCTTCCTTATTATTCATTCATTTATTCAACAATATTTCACTACCTAATAGATGTAAGGCACCGTTTTATGCACTAGCAGTGCCGTAGTGGAAAAGGCAAAGTTCTTATCTTAATAGAACTGATATTCAAGGGTGTGAGACATTCTGGCGCAGTGGTTTAAAGCTATGGCTGCTACAGGCTACAGGGGAAGTCAGCACAACTGGACTAAATCAAAGCTAAGACGTTTCCTGAATACAATCAAACACTTTGAGGGACAGAGTAGTAGGGGTAGGGGTCTGGGGACTATGCTTTCAGTGGACATCTAGGTCAACTGGCATCACAAAGCTTATTGAGACAATGTTCTGCATCCTACTTTGGTGAGTGGCGTCTGAGGTCTTGAAAGCTTGCAAGCGGCCATCTAAGATGCATCAATTGGCCCCAACCAGCTGGACTAAAGGAGGATGAAGAACACCAAAGACACAAGGAAAGTAGTAGCCCAAGAGACAGAAAGGGCTACATAAACCAGAGATTTCATCAGCCTGTGACCAGAAGAACTAGGTGGTGCCCGGCTACCACCAGTGACCGCCCTGACAGGGAACACAACAAAGAGTCCCGGATGGAACAGGAGAAAGGTAGGGTGCAGAACTCAAATTCTAGTAAGAAGACCAGACTTAAAGGTCTGACCGAGACTGGAGGAACCCTGGAAAGCATGGCCCCTGGATTCTCTATCAGCCCAGAACTAAAACAATTCCCGAGGCCAACTCTTCAGACAGGGATTGGACTGGACTGTGGGACATAAAGTGATACTCATCAAGAGTGTGCCTCTTAGCTCAAGTAGGTACAAGAGACTGAACGGGCAGCTTCTGTCCGGAGGTGAAATGGGAAGGCAGAGAGGGTTAGGAGCTGGTTGAAAGGATATAGGGAATCAGGGGTGAAAAGGAGGACTGTGCTGTCACAGTATGGGGAGAGCAATTAGAGTCACATAACAATGTATGTATAAATTTTTGTATGGGAAAAAAATTTTTTAAAAAAAGCTATGGCTGCTAACCAAAAGGTTGGCAGTTCAAATTCACCAGCCACTCCTTGGAAACTCTATGGGGCGGTTCTACTTTTCCTATAGGGTTGCTGTGAATCGGAATCAACTTGATGGCAATGGGTGTTATTGGACATATAGGTTGTTTGCAATTTTTCCAACTATAAATAATTTGTAATGAACATCTTTATAGGTAAATCCTGATAATACATTCTTAATCCTTAATATGAGATTGCTGCTGAGATATTTAGATTTTATAATTTAATGGGCCAACGACAGAATAACTAGAGCTCAAGTTGGTCAAAACTCACCTTGCATTATTGACATAGGTTGACAGCAGCCTATAGTACCAAAAAGATTTTCTCCTGCAGGCTATTCCACAATAAAGGGACATTGTCACGTCCTTAGAGGGAAGAGGAGTTAAAAAAAAAAAAAAAAAAAAAAGGTCATAGTATGCAATTTAAAGTCAGGAATCACCAGTAGGGTTATATTTTAAAACAAGATAGGATCACTTTGTAGTATTAAGGAAAGAGTAGCTGAATAGGAGTCAGGTGATCTGGATTCTAAATTGCAGTTCTACACCTAACTAGCTGTGGCAGCTTAACTTTTCAGTACCTTTTTCCTAATTTACAAGATAGATACCTATTCTGCCTACCTAATAGGCTATTGTTAGAATTAGCTAACTATCCACAAAAACCTTGTGCTCTTCCTTCCACGGTATGGAGTTGTTGCTGGGAGGTAGCTGCTAAGTCAAGGCCTAAACTTCTCTCTTCCCTTGTGTCTAGGCAGGATGAGGACTAAGTTTTATCAATGGAATGTGAATAGAAGTGATGTGTATTTCTTCTAGGCCAAAGCAGTTAGGAAATGTGTATGCCTTCTTCATCCTCTTTTCCCCCTGCTGCTTAGAAGACTTCAAGGCATCATAGGGGATGATGACAGAGCCACCAGGTGGTGAATGCTGGGTCCTTGAATCACTACATGGAAGAAAGCCACCCACCAATGAAAGCTACCTGCATTGGACTGTTTGTAAGCAAAAAATAAACTTCTACCATATAAAAAAACCAAACCTGTTGCCATCAAGTCGATTCCAACGCATAGCGACGCTACAAGACAGAGTAGAACTGCCCCACAGGGTTTCTAAGGAGCAGCTGGTGGATTCAAACTGTCGATCTTTTGGTTAGCAGCCAAGCTCTTAACTACTGAACCATCAGGGTTCCTATACCATATTAAGCCACTGAAATTTTGAAGTTTATGTTAACAGCAGCCAACCCTGGTGGCGCAGTGGTTAAGCACTTGGCTGCTAACTGGAAGTTCGGCAGTTCGAACCCACCAGCAGCTCCCCAGGAGGAAAGACCTGGTAATGTGCTCCCATAAAGATTTACAGCCTAGGAAACCCTACGGGGAAGTTCTACTCTGTCCTATAGGAACGCTAGGAGTCAGAATCGATTTGACAGTACTCCACTACCACCATAACAACAGCATAACCCTGACAGACCAAGTGACAAGTAGGCCTGGAGTATCCCCAGAGTAATGGAACTAAGTTTCTCAGAATACATAAAACCAAAGTCTCTCTCAGAATGAAGTAGGAGGAATCTATAGATAAGAAAAATATAAGGCCATTAGGAAAGTATTTCAAAAGGCAGCTATGCAAATCAGCACAGGTCCAAGATATTTTCTATTTCTTGTAGCTCACTGGGAAAGAGAGAAAAAAAATTCTGTATCTTAATCCACTTGGCAGAAGGTGGTTCCTTTTAAACTGTCTATCAGTCAGTATTTTCTTCCTCAAGAAAAGTACCTTTTACATTTGCAGTAAAAAACTCAAGAAATCCCATTAAAACAAGAAAATCTGTGGGACTTCAATAACAAATCACCCTTTTAACTGTACCCAAAGGAAGCAAGTCTGACACTCATCTATAGAGAAATGTCTAATATTTAGCCTACTTCTTGGTTGTATAATTATGAATCACTGAGGACTAATCCGTGTGCAGTTTTGGCTAAAATCCACGTCCTAGCCAAGGGTAAGATATATTTAGCAAATGCCATTCAACAAAGCATTTATTGAATACCTACTTTATGCAAGGTTCTTTAAGGGACACAAAATGTACAGGATAAAAACCCCTCCCCTCCAGGAATTTTAGCAAGAGAGAGAAAACAAATATATAACTAACTTTCACAGAAAGCAGTTTGTGATAAATCCCATGAAGGTTAAAAGCACTCTCGGAGAATATTAAAGGTATAACCTCTATTTTAATAATCCAATGACTTGTATGAAATACTGTCAGAAATAAACTTAAAGTCAGTATTTCTGCCTCATACACAACTCTGATAATGTAAACTGATAAAATATTTTTAGAGGGCAATTTGGAAATATCTATCAAAATGTTAAATAAGCAACCTTTTCACTTAGCAATTCCATTTCTAGGAATTTATCCTAGGAAGGAAATAATATATATAAGAATGTTAACTGAAAATTATCATATGATGGAATAATACACAGCTGTTAAAAAGAAATAGAAAACATGATAACAGTGGAAATACAAATAGGTAGCAACAGGGAAGGATGTTCAGAATATATTATTATTATGTTTTTAAAAAGTTAGGAAGAAAGGCCTGGCAACCTACTTTTGAAAATCAGCTAATGAAAACTCTATGGATCACCAAGTCCAATCCACAACCAACCACGGGGACGGTGCAGGACCAGTCAGCGTTTCATTCTGTTGCATGTGGAGTCACTATGAGTCGGGGACCAACTAGATTGTGGCTAACAACAACGACTTTCAAAAAGGAAAAGAGAAGAATTGATGCATTCAAACTGGGTGCTGGCAAAGAATAGTGAATATACCATGGACTGCCAAAAGGATGAACAAATCGGTCTTAGAAAAAATACAACCAGAATGTTCCCTAGAAGTGAGGATGGCGAGACTTCAGCTTGCTTACTTTGGATAGGTCATCAGGACAGACCAACCACTGGAGAAGAACATCATGCCTGGTAAAGTAGAGAGCCAAAAAAATGAGAGAAACCCTCAATGAGATGGATTGCCACAATGGACTCAAATATACGAACGATCCTAAGAATGGCACAGGACCAGGCAACGTTTTGTTCTGTTGTACATAAAGTTGCCATGAGTTGAAGCAGACTCCATAGCAACTAACAACACTTTTTAAATGAATCCTGGTTTACATCCTAGTTTGGTGAGCAGTGTCTGGTGTCTTAAAAGCTTGTGGGCAGCCATCAAAGATACAACTATTGGTCTCTACTTGTTTGCAACAAAAGAGAAGAAGGAAACCAAAGAGTCAGAGAAGAAACTAGTCTACAGGACTAACAATCTACACAAACCACAGCCTCATCTACCCTGAGACCAGAAGAACTAAATGGTGCCTGGCTACTACTCCCAATCATTCTGATCAGGGCTACAACAGATGGACCCTGATAAAATGGGAGAAAAATGCAGAACAGAACCTCAAATTACAAAACAAACAAATAAAAAACTAGATCTGCTGGACTGGTTGAGACCGGAGGACTCCCTGAGACTACTGCCCTGAGACACTTTTCAAACCTTGAACTGAAACTAACCCGAGGTCACCTTGTAGCTAAATAACAAATTGGCTCACAAATTAATGACTATCACCTGTAAGTACTGTGCTCCTTTAAAAAAAATCCTATATGAGACCAAAGGGTTAGCAATTACTTTAAAACAAAGATGAGAATGTAAGGGGGTAGGGAAACTAGATTAATGGAAACAGAACAACCAGAATGGAAATAATGAGAATGTTCATGCATTGTTAAGAATGTAACCATTGTCACTGAACAACTTATGTACAAATTGTTGAATGGGAACTTTTAAACTGCTATGTAAATCTTCACCAAAAACACAATAAAATATTATTAATTTTTTTTAACGTTTTAAAAAAGCAAGTAATATTTAGTTTGTTTGGTATAACCTAATTAATTTTAAATAAAAGGACATATATATACTAGCATAAATAGTATATTAAAATAGCTCCTGGGACTAAAGTATATTAAAATAATTCCTGCACAATTAGGCTATTTCCAGGCCGATTTCCCAGAAACACCTCACCACACTCCCTATGAGCCAAAGGGAACGCCTTTGGTGAATTCCTTGGATCCTGAGAACTGCAAGAGCCCTTTGGTTGGTCGTTATGGCTACCGACTACTCTGTGTGGGCCACTGTGCTTGGCTGCCTGAGGTTTAGCATAGTTTCTGCTACTAAATTAACATTAGTTTACTGTGGATTATCACAGCCTGCTGACTCATGAGTTGGTTGTCACAGAGTTTATAGAGAAGTTCAAGTAGTCAAGTTCTTGACATAACTTTGAAAAGTACCAGAAAAGTATCATAAAATTATTGGCTGTGGTTAATGAGATAATTCCACGAGTTATGATGCAAAACTGTGGTCATTCCCCCGGCTTCTGAGAGAGAGACTAAGCTAAAATCGCAAAATGCTGTC
The DNA here is from genome assembly GCF_000243295.1 of Trichechus manatus latirostris. Taxonomy (NCBI): domain Eukaryota; kingdom Metazoa; phylum Chordata; class Mammalia; order Sirenia; family Trichechidae; genus Trichechus; species Trichechus manatus. The sequence continues at coordinate 7,355,688 of NW_004444042.1, forward strand.
ACCAAGAGTTTTTTTCAAGTTCCGGTTATGCCTCCCCATAAAGTCCTTCCTGCACTTAGATCCTGAACAGTCTTCTGTTCCGCTGTACTCACTCTGAATTTTATGTGTCGGGGGACGCCTTCTGAGGCCTCAAGAATCAGCCGAAACTAGGAAACTTCAAACGTTCCTGTCAAGTTCGGCCACCCTTCTGCAGAGGGAGGATTGCTGCCTCTGCCACACTTCCCAGAATCCTCCTAGAGCTGCACTCTGGGAAATGTAGTTCAAGCCCCACGCCTGCTGCGGAGCCCTCCAACTGCAAAGTTAACCATGATTGTCAAAAACATGTCTTTGCCACATTGCCTAGAATCCTCCTAGAACTGCACTCTGGGAAATGTAGTTCAAGCCCCACGCCTGCTGCGGAGCCCTACAGCTGCAAAGTTAACCATGATTGTCAAAAACATGTCTTTGCCACATTGCCTAGAATCCTCCTAGAACTGCACTCTGGGAAATGTAGTTCAAGACCCACGCTTGCTGCTGGGCCGCCGACTGCAAACTTAACTGTGGAAAAGCATCATCTTATAGCCCGCCCGCCGGTTGCCATCGAATGGATTCCGACTCAGCGACCCTACTGGACAGAGCAGAACCGCCCCATAGAGTTTCCAACGAGCGCCTGGTGGATTCGAACTGCTGACCTTTTGGTTAGCGGCTGTAGCTCTTAACCACTACAATAATCTTATAAAATTGTCTAAATTCCTTCCCAGGAGAACTGCGTCTCTGGAGAAAGTAGGATAGCAGTAGATCTATTTTTAAGTAACAAAAAAATAAAGTGATTAAAATTAAGACCACCCTCATACGCGGTAGGCATATTTTACAGTGTATGTGTGTGGTGGAGGCGAGTTGGGACTACAGATACTTTTTAACCTTTCCGTATCTCTCATTCTTACTTTGACTGCCACTTTGGAACTAGCTCTAACATTTCATAAAATTCTAACGACTTAAAAGGACGGGACTGTGTATACATGTGTTTGAGTTGTGTGAGGAAATTTTAAATTTTGAGGGGCCGGTAGGTCTAATTGGGGGAATTTCAGAACTAAAAATAAGCACTCCGTTCTAAATTAAACTGAGGGTTTTACTTCTACACTCCTGATAACCATTCGGCTTCTGTTAAAGTTGTCACTTGAAAAGGAAAGCTCAGCCTTGCTTGTTATGTTAAAAAGTGTTCCCGCAGCTGGCCCTAGAAAAAGCTTCATCGAGTTGCTACAATAAATTAGAGCCTATAGATATAGATAATCCGAGAAGCTGGACTCTATGAAGAAGAACCCGGCATCAGGATTGGAGGAAGGCTTATTAACAACCTGCATATGCAGATAACACAACCTTGCTTGCTGAAAGCGAAGAGGACTTGAACACTTACTGATGAAGATCAAAGACCACAGCCTTCTGTATGGATCACGCATCAACATAAAGAAAACAAAAATCCTCACAACTGGACCAATAAACAACATTATGATAAACGGAGAAAAGACTGAAGTCAAAGATTTCATTTTACTTGGATCCACAATCAACACCCATGGAAGCAGCAGTCAAGAAATCAAACGATGTATTGCACTGGGAAAATCTGCTGCAAACGACCTCTTTAAAGTGTTAAAAAGCAAAAAATGTCATTTTGAGGACTAAGGCGCACTTGATCCAAACCATGTTGTTTTCAATGGCCTCATACGCATGGCGAAAGCTGGACAATGAGTAAGGAAGACTGAAGAAGAATTGACGACTTTGAGTTATGGTGTTGGTGAAGAATATTGAATATACCATGGAATGCCAAAAGAACGAACAAATCTGTCTTGGAAGAAGTACAGCCAGAATGCTCCTTCGAAGCAAGAATGGCAAGACTTTGTCTCACATACTTTGGATGTGTTATCAGGAGGGACCAGTCCCTGGAGAAACACATCATTCTTGGTAAATCAGAGGGTCAGCGAAAAGAGAAAGACCCTCAGTAAGATGGATTGACACAATGGCTACAACAACGGGCTCAAGCATAACAACGATTGTGAGGATGGCACAGGACCAGGCAGGGTTTTGTTCTGTTGTACGTAGAGTCGCTATGAGTCCGAACCAACTCCGCAGCGTCTAACAACAACATAGATAATCATATTGTTTTAATAACCTTAAAGAAGTTCCTCAGCAAGAGCCTAGGCATTAACTCTTCTCTCCGCTATAAATAGCTGTAGAATTTTGTGAACCTACTAAATAATTCACAAAGCATACAATTTACCCATTTAAAGTGTCTAATTCAGTGGTAGGTTCACAAAATTCTGCAGCCATTACAACTTAATTTTAAAACATTTTCATTACTCCAGGGGGAAAAAACAAAAACAAAAACCATGCCTATTAGTAGTCACTCCCCACTGAACCCCTTCACTCTGGCCCCAAACCATTGCTATCACATTAGTTCCAACTCGTAGCAACCCTATAGGAGAAAGTAGAACTGCCTCATAGGGTTTCCAAGGCTGTAATTGTTAGGGAAGCAGACTGCCACATCTTTCTCCTGGGTAGCGGCTGAGGGGGTTCTAAGCACTGACCTTTTGGTTAGCAGTGGAGTGCTTAACCCCTGCACCACCAGACCCTGCCCCTAGGCAAACACTAATCTACTTTCTGTCTGTGTAGATTTGCCTGTTCTGGACATTTCTTATGAATGGAAACATGCAATGAGTGGCCTTTTGTGATTGGCTTTTTTCACTTAGCATTATGTTTTCAAGGTTCATCCATGTTGTAGCACGTATCAGTGCTTCATTCCTTTTTATGGCCCAGTAATATTCCACTGTATGGATATATCACATTTTGTTTATCCATTCATCAGTTGATGGACATCTGGGTTGTTTCTACTTTCTGGCTATTATGAATAATATATGAGAATTTATGTACAACTTTAGTGTGGACATATTTTCAATTCTCTTGTGAATATACCAAGAGTGGAATTGCTGGCTTATATGGCGACTCTATATTTAACTTTTTAAGGAATTATCAAACTATTTTCCATAGTGGCTGTACCATTTACAATCCCACCAGCAGTGTATACCAAAACCAAACCAATTGCTGTTGAGTTGATTCCGACTCACAGCAGTGTATAAGGGTTCTGTTTTCTCCAGATCCTCATCAACACTTGTTATTATCTGTCTTTTTGGTTGTAGCCATCCTAGTGGATGTGAAGTGGTACCTCACTGTGGTTTTGATTTGCATTTCCCCGATGGCTAATGACATTAAGCATTTTTTCATGTGCTTATTAGTCATTTTAATATCTTCTTTGAAGAAATGTTTGTTCAGATTCTTTTTCCGTTTTAAAGTTGAGTTATTTAACTTTTTATTATTGAGTCCTTCACATATTCTGGATATAAGTCCCTTACCAGATGTAAAAATGACACGAGGGCAGTGTCTGACCTCCTCTAACTTCACAAGGGGGAAGGAGAACCAAGATCAACAGCCCAAGGCTGATTCCTATGAGGCGGAGGTCAGATATGCCTCCTCTCTCCCTCATCTTTACCAATTCTGACACCAACCATCCCTCCCATGGCACTCTCTACTTCTCTGCTGGGTTCGGTAATTCACTGCAACGGCCACACAGAACTCACAGACCATACTCATGATTATGGTGTTTATTAGGGAAGTAATAGGCTACAATTCAGGTTCAGGAACGCTCAGGATACAGTTCTTCCAGCAGAACAGCCTCTTCCCAGCCATGCTCGCAGGTGCATCTCTCTCTGGCCCTCTGCCTCTGCCCAGAGGCACTCAGCTTTCTCCCTCTATGGGCAGAGAAGCCCACAGCTCGGTCTCTCCTGTTGATCTTTGCTGCCGCTGCTTCTCTGCCACCACTTCTCCCCGTCTTCAGGGTTATAGCTCACTCTCTGTCTCCTGGGTCCAGGAGCTTCTCAGTGTGGGGATCACAAGTCCAAAGAACATGCTCTCTGCTCATGGCTGTTCTTCCTTGGTGGTAGTGGGTTCCTCTCCTTCTTGCCTGTACGGTGGCTCATTTCAAGCCCAGTGGGATGGCAAAACTGACCAATCCCTTTGGTGGGCCACAATTATCCTATCTGCACAGTCCCGCAACTGGTGGAAGCTATAAGACCATGGCTAGAAAGTCCACACAAAAGTGATCCACTGCACTACACCAGATATATGATCTGCAAATATCTTCTCCCTTTCTGTGGGTTGTCTTTTCACTTTTTTGATGGTATTGTTTGTAGCACAAAAGTTTTTAATTTTGATGAAGTCCTACTTATCTATTTTTTTTTCTTTTGTTGCCTGTGTTTAAAAAAAAAAACTGCTGGTATTTTGATAGGGATTGCATTAAATCTGTAGAACAGTTTGGGGGAATATTGCCATTTAACAAAATTAAGTCTTCCAATCCAAACATAGGATTCTTTCCATTTATTTATGTCTTTTTTAAATAAGGTTATGCATTTGGTTGAATTTTAAGGGAATGAAAAAACGCCTGACCTGAACTGAGAATATGGCAAGTAGTAGCTTGATGTATAATTCAGGTCTCCTAAAGGATTGCACTCACTGCCACTCTGAGTGATGGCTGACAGAAAAAGGCCTGTCCTGTCCCAGGCTGGGTTTGAAGGAAGTAGAGTTTATTTTCAGTTCCCTTTTTCCTTACTGCTCCACATCCAGGCACAGATACAACCCATGTCTGCAGTACATTATGACAGTCAAAAGTATAGTTTCTGTCTGGAATCAGACCTGGGTTAAAATTCTAGCCCTTTTACTGACTAGCTGTGTAAATACGAACAAATTATTTAACTTTTCTAATCCTCTATTTTCTCCTCTGTAAAGTGCACGTAATACAACATACCTTATACAATGTGAGGATAAACGACAAACACGTGAAGCTCTTAGCATGGTTTCTAGAATGCAGTAAATGCACAGTTAATCTTAGCAATTTTTGTTATTATAGCACTTAACACAATCTTGAAACATGATGATTGCTCAAAAAATACAGTTTTTTGGTTTTTTTTAGAGCCGAAACTTTTCCTAAGTGTGCTTCCTTACTTCCTTGGAATTCATCAACTTTATATCTTGTTTCCCTCAAATTTCCTGTGCCTTTCTTGAGGATAATGAAATCAGCCTGATAAAAAGCTTAGGTTCGTGTACTAATAAAAGAGGTTGAAAAGAAATGACTGGTCAACTAACCAGGACTACTCTTTCCTCTGGGTACACAGTAACAGTTTTAAAGGAATTAAAAACTCTTACCCCATACAATCTAATCTCTACAAACAGAGTTATTCTTTAAAAGTTAAGTCAAATCATCACCCTCTTCTGCTCAGACTCCTTAGTAACATCCCATCTTTTTCAGAGTAAAAGCCAGAATCATTACAATTATTTCATAAGAATTGTAAGGCTTACAAAGTTCTATGCGATTTGGCCCCTGATTATTTTTTTTAACTCATCTTATACCACCATGCTCTGTCTTAAACAAAACAAAAAAACCCAACCAGTTGCTTTGAAGTTGATTCTGACTCATGGTGACCCCATGTGTTGCAGTGTAGAACTGTACTCCATAGGATTTTCAAGGCTGTGACCTTTTGGAATCTGATCACCAGGCCTTTCTTCCGTGGCTCTTCTGGGTGGGTTCAAACTACCAAGCTTTAGCAGTCAAGCACATAACCATTTTGCACCAACCAGGGGCTCATGCTCTGTCCCAGTCCTTCCGCAAACCTTCCAGGCACATTCCTACCCTAGGGCAATTAACTGATTTTTCTGTCTACAAATCTCTTCTCGATATCTACGTTGAATGAAAAAAAAAAAAAAAAAACTCCAGATATCCACTTGGCTTTCTTCCTTACCTCCTTCTGGGTCTCTGCTCAAATATCACCTTAACAGTAAGACTGACCACCCTACACAATCCTCCCCACATCCTCATACTCCTTTCATCTTCCTTTATTTTTCTCCACAGCTCTTATAACCACCTGCCACACTGTATATTTACTTGTTTATTTGATTATTTCTTCCTCTAGAATGTAAGACAGACATTTTCATGTTTTGTTCCCTACTGTATCCTATGCCTAGAACAGTCCCAGGCTCATTTTGGTGCTCGGTAAGTATGTGTTGAATAAATGACCTGCAAAAGTGTCTTCTCATGTAAGAAAACAACTTCAATAGTAAAAGAGAGTAAAGCTGTTTTAAAATATTCAACTAAATCATTAATTGTATTAAACAAGTATTTTACCATTTTTGCCAGTTGCTATTGAGTCGATTGCAATTCATGGTGATCACAGGTGTGTCAGCAGAACTGTGCTCCATAGGGTTTTCAGTGGCTGATTTTTTAGAAGTAGATCTCCAGGTCTTTCTTGTGAGGTGCTTCTGGGCAGACTCGAACCTCTAACCTTTCAGTTAGAGGCAGAGGGCTTTAACCATTTGCAACACCCAGGAACTCCTAAATAATTATAGTGCATGAATAATAAACACAACAAATATGGTATAAATAAGCCTTAATTAAATTACATAGTTTTTTAGGAAATGAGTTTAAAATTCTCTTTCTTCAGACATCTGAAGTTTAAAGCAATGCAATTTACTTAATCATGTGATAAACCAATAGTGTACACTCTTTTAAGGGCACAAATTGAGCCCCAAGTCTTTAAATCCAGCCTAGGCTTTTACTGATGAAAGTAAGGCAACAATTTGCTTAAGATATGCGCTTATTCATTTATTCATTCAACAAACACTTATTGCACCTATTTTGTGCCATGCCAGGGGGGACACATGGTGAATAAGATATACTCTCTGTCATTGCAAGGGCAGCAGAAGGGAATTTCTCTCCCACCGCCTGCATGATCCTTACACTGAAACAAGACTGAAAGAATGTACGCTGGGGGAAGCAGACCCTCTCCCCTATTGCTTTAGCTGTAAGTTCTCCTAGAGCCTTAGTGGTCAGGTATATGATTAACTATATAATTGCATCCTGGCAAGATCTAATCTTAGATACCAGAAGGAGGCATGGGTAATGTTTTTCCTTTGAAGCCACCAAAGCTGACCACAAGACCATCAGGCATCTTGAGTCCAGAATGTGTTAAGGAGCACCCACCCTTCCCTTTTTCCTCAGCACGTAGATCCCGCCAGTTTCCTCTGTCCCAACTGTATAAGCCTTGGGTCCCTTGGCTCCTTTGTTTCTTTCACCCACAGTGCATCAGGGAGACTATATGGTGTGGAAGAGATTTCTGTGTCAACTCACCCAGGGACAAATAACCTTTTCTGGGGGGAGCTGGTCCAAGATCAAATTTTACCCTTTCCCCTCCGTTCCAATTACTATGAAAGTAATAAACTCAACCCATTGCCATCGAGTCAATTCCTACTCATAGCGACCCTATAGGACAGAGCAGAACTGCCCCATAGAGTTTTCAAGGAGTGCCTGGTGGATTTGAACTGCTGATGTTTTGGTTACCAGCCAAACTCTTAACCATATGCCACCAGGATTTCCATGAAAGTAATAGAGCTTATAAAAACACCATTGGACAAATGCCAATTATTTTCTGAGAGTTACAGCCCTAAATGAACTTGCTTTCATTTTTTATCTCTGACTCGTTGCAGGTATAAAAAAGCAGTTCATTTACTCATCCTTTGAACAATTACAGCAGTGGACATTGGGGACATTAGGGCATACATTAGTAAACTTGGAGATAAATTGGAAGTTTATTCTGTAGGCAGGCTTGTAGTTGAATATTGTCTTACTTTATGCTGCTGTTGTTGGGTGCTGTTGAGTTGGTTCCGACTCATAGCCACCCTATGTACAATAGAACAAAATACTGCCTGGTCCTGTGCCATCCTCACAATCATTCTTATGCTTGAGCCCATTGTTGAAGCCACTGTGTCAATCCATCTCACTGAGGACCTTCCTCTTTTCTGCTGACCCTCTACTTTACCAAGCATGATGTCCTTCCCTAGAGACTGGTCCCTCCTGATAACTTGTCCAAATTATGTGAGATGAAGTCTTGTCACCCTTGCCTCTAAGGAGCATTCTGGTTGTACTTCTTCCAAGACAGATTTGTTTGTTCTTCAGGCAGTCTGTGGTATATTCAATATTCTTTGCTAACACCATAATTCAAACGCATCAGTTCTTCTTTGGTCTTCCTTATTCATTGTCCAGCTTTCTCATTCACATGAGGGGATTGAAAACACCATGGCTTGGGTCAGGTGCACCTTAGTACTTAAAGTGACATTTTTGCTTTTTAACACTTTAGAGAGGTCTTTTGAGGTAGATTTGCCCAATACAATGCTTTTCCTGATTTTTTGACTGCTGCTTCCACTGGCAATGATCATGAATCCAAGTAAAATGAAATCCTTGACAACTTCGATCTTTTCTCCATTTATCATGATGTTGCTTATTGGTCCAGTTATGAGATTTTTGTTTTCTTTATGTTGAGGTGTAATCCATACTGAAGGCTATAGTCTTACTTTACAGGGGACAAGAACTAGACCCCATCAAACAAGGGGGAAGGAATTTACATGAGGATCCCTCAAACAATAAGCCACTGGCAAAGAGCCCTGTCTGTTTGCATAGCCAGGGTGCCATAAACACTGGGAGTTCTTTATGCTTCTCTTTAAGAGCAGAGTACAATAGGTTTCTCTCCCCTTTATCCTCCTAAACATGGAGTAATGCTTAACACACTGCAGTGAATAGAGCCAAGACCAAAGGCCAAATTCAGCTGGAAAACAAAGATTACACTAAATTAAGGTCTACCAAGGTCAAAATTAATTTGAATTCATGAATTTGTTTGTACAGTTTTAGCCACTAGACCGAGCAAGGCTTTCTATTCTTTGTTAATTGACCTATTGACCTTTTATTCTCTTTGCTTTTCCTCTTCCTTTTTTTATGACTGTCTTTGGTTTGTTTCATTGTAATAATCCCTGCAGATTCCGTCAGAAAGTTGGGAGAAGTTAAAAAATAAAAGATATAAAATTGTCAGTTTTATTATCTGTTAGGTCTGGCAAAAGGCTTTCAATAATGGATTATAACTATAGGTAACTTTCACTTCTCTAATTCTTGTATAGACCATTCTAGCCTTATCTTTACTCTAATATCCAGAGTAGTTCTGAGATATTAGATGAAGTATACACTGTATGTGATTCTATTCCCAAAGTAAATATAATTTTTTTTCTGTTGCTTAACCTAAAAAAAAACCAAACCCATTGCCACTGAGTAGATTCTGACTCATAGTGACCCGATTGGACAGAGTACAACTGCTCATAGGGTTCCAAGACTGTAAATCTTTATGGAAGCAGACTGCCACATTTTCTCCCATGGAGTTGCTGGTGGGTTCAAATGGCTGACCTCTCAGTTAGCAACCGAGTGCTTTAACCACTGCACCACCAGGGTTCCTTTAAATTGGTATAAAACACCAAAACCAAACCCATTGCCATCGAGTTAATTCTGACTCATAGCGACCCTATAGAACAGAGTAGAATTGCCACATAGGATTTCCAAGGAGCGGCTGATGGGCTCAAACTCCTGACCTTTTGGTTAGCAGCCGTAGCTCACCGTAGCTCTTAACCACTGTGCCACCAGGGCTCCTTAAATAGGTATAGGATATTTAACTTTAGGATTGACTTAACAACTAACATTAACCATAGACTAATTATAGATTCTATACCAATGATCATGAAGATGGCACCAAAACCAAAACCAAACCTGTTGCCATTGAGTCGATTCCAACTCATAGCAACCCTATAGGCCAGAGTAGACCTGCACCATAGGGTTTCCAAGAAGCAGCTGGTGGATTTGAACTGCCAACCTTTTGGTTAGCAGCCAAGCTCTTAACCATTGTGCCACCAGGGCTCCAGGACCTGGTGGCACAGGATGGCACAGGACCAGGCAATGTTTCATTCTGTTGTACACTGGGTCACCATGAGTCAGAGCTGACTCGACAGCAGCTAACAGCAACAAATTGTAGATGCTATAAGTAAGCATCCACACTCTTCACTCCTCAGGTTCCTCTCCCCTTCCCCATTAAGGTTATGACTAATTCCTATTTCCTAATCTTTTTTTTCATTGAAACAGTCATTGAAACTCATCAAGTCTGACTCTATGATTAAATAACAGTAACAAAATCTCATATAATTCTAACAAAATTCAGTGATTTTTATATTAATATAGTACTTCATACTTTTCCAAGAACTTCCAAAACAACTATTTCAGTTGATTCTCATAATTTCTTGGTATGGTTGGTAGAGCAAATATTATTATATTCATTTGGTGGATAAAGAAATTTCAGCATAAAAGTTCAGGCAATTCACTCAGGTATCTCTTCTTATATTGCTCATGAGTGGACTAGAACTTGGATTCACTGATTCTTTCAGTGCTCCTTCCAAACTAAAAGTTATTCTTCCTATCAAATTCTATGGCTGAACAAACTCCAGCTCCTAAACTCTGAGTCTTGCTTCACCAAATAAAGCTGACATTTCTGGCATTCTCGCCTGGTTTGTTTAAGTGCTTGGCATGTTCATTTGTGTGGAGGAATGCATGGACTGGCCAAGTTTTACTGATCTTTCAGACAGCCAAGTCAGATGCTGTTTGTTTATAAACAGACACAATATTCTGAAATGTAATTTATTGTTTTTAGAAAAGTATTTTTTAAACTTTCACACATTTTCTACGCCTGACAGAATAGCTATTGGCTATTCCTCCGTAAACTATAAAACTCATTGCTGTCAAGTCGATTCTGATTCATAGCGACCCCTATACGACAGAGTAGAACTGCCCCATAGGGTTTCCAAGGAGCGGCTGGTGGATTCGAACTGCTGACCTTTTGTTTAGCAGCTGAGCTCTTAACTACTATGCCTAGTACTTGGAAACATTTGTCATTCAGTTCTCAACCTATTTACATTCAGAGGGTGATATATTACTAAGGAAAGATGTTAGAAAATGGAAAAAGAGCAAAAGGAATCTGATACAGCTGTCATGCTAGTGATAAATTATTCACAAACCTAAATTTAAAAAATAAATAATTGTGCCTTCTTCACCAATACATTTCCAGTATCTAATACAATGCCTGGTATATTTTTGGTGCTCAATAAATATTAGCTGAATAAATGAATAACTAAAGTAGGCCTCCTTATTACAACAGTTCTCAGTAAAAGGTCGTATTCTCCTGACATCATTGTTTTCCCTTTGGGAAACAGGTACATCTTCTTTGGGAATTAGAAATATGGCTCAAAAAACAAGTGGTCGATTGAAAGCTGAGTTGTCGTCTTCTTTAGAATGACTTTTAATACTAGGACTAAGGGTATTAGGAGCCCTGGTGGTGCAGTGGCTAAGAGCTTGGCTGCTAACCAAAAGGTTGGCAGTTTGAATCTACCAGCTGCCCCTTGGAAACCCTATGGGGCAGTTCTACTCTGTCCTATAGGGTCAGTATGAGTTGGAATCAACTCAGTGGCAATGGGTTTGGTTTTTTTGGTTTAAGGTTATTATGTCAATTAAGATGTGTTTAGACTTGAGAAAACTCAAATTTAATTTGTTTAAACAACAAGGAAATTTACTCACTTATATAAGTAAAACATCCAGCTGTAGTTCAGGACTCAGATACCGTTTGATTAGGGTTTTGCTCAGTTTTGGTCACCTCTGACCTATTCTGTGTGTTAGATTTTCCTTAAGCTGGCTTCCATCATGTAGAAAAAAATGGTTGCCAGAAGATCTTAGGGCTATGTGCTTTCTTGTTCTTATCTAGAAAACACGTCTGTCTTAGTTTCCTAGGGCTAGCATAACAAAATACCACAAAGTGAATGGCTTTAAAGAACAGAAATTTACTTTCTCATGGTTCAGGAGGCTAGAAGTTTGAATTCAGGGCATCAGGAGGACTATGTTCTCTCTGTGTGTTGGCTTTAGGGGAAGATTCTTCCTTGTTTTTTCAGCTTCTGTAGCCCCGGGTGTTTCTTGGCATTCCTTGGCTTGTAGATGGATCCTTACATGCTATCTTCCCCCTGTGTATGATCCTATTTTCATGTCTGTGCTTATCTTTTATAAAATACTGCTCAGACGGATTAGGATTAGGATTCACCAGACTCTGGTATGATTTCATTAATTTAACTGATAGCATCTGCAAAGAAAAACCCTATTTCCCCAAACAAGGTCACATTCACCAAAATAAGAATGAGGACTTCAACATATCTTTTGAGGGACACAATTCAGTTCATAACAATGTCTACCCTTAGCAATGAAACAAAAGTATTAATCTTCACTCTATTTGGATCAATTCAGGTTACAATTCCCCTCACCCCCTTCTTGAGTCCCTAACCACACGATTCCTGACTTTAAAGGATTGTTATGAATTGATTATTACATTGTTAAGGACCTGGTTAAGTGCTCATTCCTAGGTCAATCACTGTAGCAAGAAAAAATGTCACATTACACTGATTAACTGATGTGAATCAGGCTTGTCAAGGCAGGCAGGGGCACCCTTGATTTCAATGTAAATTGAGTTTCTTGGATCTGTAGTTTGATATCTTTCATTATTTTTGAAATAGTCTGTGTCATCTCTTCAAGTTATTTCTTTAACCCCATTTTCTCTCTCTTGTTTTTCTGGGACTCCAACTACACATATGTAGGATTGTTTCATATTATCCCACAGCTTTTGGATGTTCTGTTCTGTTTGGTTGTTTTTCATTTTTTTCTCTTTGTGTATTATTTTAGATATTTGACCTTCTTTTCTCAGTTGTGTCAAGCATACTGCTGAGTTCATCAAAGAATTCTTTATCTCTGAATATCATGGGATTTTTTTCCCCCTTGTATTTTCATTTGACTCTTTCTTAGGGTTTCCATTTCTCTACTGAAATTCCCCATTTGTTCATGCATGTTGTCCGCCCTTTCCACAAGATCCTTTAACATTTTAAACATACATATTGAATGCAGAGCATTACCTTGTTCAACCTCAGCTGGGGCGGCTCAAATTTTTCACTGCTCTGCACATGTCCATAAATGACTGTGAAAGTGTGAGTATTGATTTTGGGGTTACAGATAAATTTTAGCAACTAGAGAAATTTGCAAATATGGAATCCACAAATAATGAGGATCAATGGGACACACACACACAGATACTTATAGGATGAATGAATTCCTATTGCCACAGTGTAGGTTTTAACTCTATCAAATAAAATTCTAACTTTCTTAAAAGCAGAGATTGCCTAATTAAGGTTTGATCTTCCGCAGCCCAGTAGCCAGTGCCTGGGAACAGAGGTAAGGGCTCAGTAACTAATTACCAACGAATCTTGAATTACTCTGGTCATCTAGACTCCACTTTCTTCTTCTTCCAATTCACACAGCATAAACTTTCCAAAATATTGCTTCCATCATCTTAATCCCCTACAGTAAATAAATAAATAAAACACCCTCCATTACCTATTCTGTTAAATTCAACTTTGTTTTCCTAGATTATGTAATATTTTATAATCCTTACAACACAATTTAATACTTATCTACTCTCTGAAATTATTTGCAATTGTTTCATACGTGTAGATAAAATTTGATTAAAACCTCCTTCAATAACAGGGTCTATGTCTTCCATTTTGGCTTCCCCTCTTTTTGGTTCACAGGTTTTCATTGTCAAAGGAAGAAACCACTATTCAAAATGTGAAATAAAAAGCTGATTTATCTTCCATGCATAGGAACACTATGCTTGTTTGACACAGTCTCTCTAAGCAAAGCAGGCTGCTAATCTTATATAACATTTTGGAGAAGCATGGAGTTCAGGAATTGTTGACTTTCAAAGTGGGGAGTGGGTTAACATCAGCTGTAGAAGTGTGATTAATCTAGTGGTGGGACTGCTCCTGCTTGGCTGAGTTTAAAAAGTGGGAAGTCGTCGCTGGCTGACTTTTTAGAAGCTTGTTCACTAAGGTGATTTGTGGTTGACTGATTAAAATGAGTTGAGTTGCCAATGATCAAATAATTGAGTTTAAAATCAGTTCTGCTGGTTACTGTCATAGTTACTGAATAATTAGTATTTTCCTAGGAATACAGGAACTTTTAATCATTTAATATAGAAACTTTTAATATAATAAATTTTAATTTTCATCAAAAATATTTATTCATTGATCAAAAAGTTCAACTTTTCCAGATGCAAGATTTATTGGAGGTTCACATTAAGGCTAGAGTGGCTTTGTTCGAATGTCTGACCACTCAGGGGGAAGTCATATTATTCTTTTTCTACTCCCCAAAATATTTCTCACCTTCATTCTAACCAAGCAGAGATGAGCAGGTTGGTCGGTCATATGAAGACTGATATGAAGTGTCCTATTTTGGGCAGCCAAATGGCAAATATTAAAAAAACTGATGAAAACCAGAAACATCATAAAATCCAGAAAAATAACTTCATAATAATTTATCAGTTAAGGGCCTGACACACCTCTGTACTACTTTTGTTTCCTTACATTTCTTAGGCCTCATCCTTTGATCGTCTCTTACATGACAATAATTTTGTAACAATTTTCGATAGAGAAGATAGAAGGCTAATTTAGCTTTTTCTTGTACTACGGTTGATTAAAGTTTTATATTATTAATAGGGATAGGTTAGAAAAGTTTCTTTCAGATTCACAACTTGTTATTGATAATGTCATGTGAATTTTTAGAATTGTTTTCAAACTTTTATTTTATTTTTTCCCATACAAAAATTTATACATACACTGTTATGTGACTCTAATTGCTCTCCCCGTACTGTGACAGCACACTCCTCCTTTCTACCCCTGATTCCCCATGTCCATTCAACCATCTCCTAACCCTCTCTGCCTTCCCATCTCACCTCTGGACAGAAGCTGCCCATTTAGTTGAATTGTTTTCAAATTTGAGAAAAGTTGCAATAAGGTAATTTAACATACGAGTTAAAAGAGTTCAGGGCGAGGACTTCTGGCAACGTGGCGCTCTAGGCAGAAGCACCACGCCGTTCCTCCACAGCAAAGATCCGAAAAACTAAGCCAAACAGAGAAAACAGCAATCCTGAAACCCTAAAACATCAAATGAAGAGATAAAGAACTCAGCCAAGCACCAAATGGAATAGGAAACTGACAGAGAACAGAGAGCAAAGAGACATACACGGAGAGGCCCCCTATCAGCTAATGCAGCACGGATCCGCCATCTTGGACTCCTATCAGAGACCAGCAAATACAGGGTATGAGAAAGCAGCTCCACGGAGCTTCCAGCAGGAGATAGAACAACTGGTAAACAACAATACACGCTTTCCCACCCCACACCCATCTTCACCCCCACTTGGCCTCCTCTGCTTCCCGCGGCCACAGTCTCTTGGCTGGAAAGCACCGGCTGCTTGGATTCCACCCGCCCTCACTGGCTGACTCCCTGAGTGCCATTTGGTGGTTGCTGGTGTTGCTTTTTTCCGCTTCTTTTGATTTCTTCCTTACCTCTCACAACCTCCCCCTCCTTTTGCTTAAATACCTGTCTCCGTGCGCCATCTCTGCTTCTTCCTGAGCAGCTGTGGAGCTCCGTTCGAGTGGGGAACTGCTTCCCGGTCCGTGCTGCCACGCTAGCGGGATCCTGGGGCTTTTGTTTGTTTGTTTTCAATTGTTTGTTTGTTTTCTTTTTCTTTTCTTGAGTTGGGAGCCTGTTCTGGCCGGGCGGTGCTGTGCAGCTTGGGACCTAACCCCTAAGCTTGTGCAGACACACAGAGGGATCCCTGACAGTATTTCTTTTTTCGTGGGGTTTTT
>NW_004444042.1:7371459-7397257 GCF_000243295.1 Trichechus manatus latirostris
GTCACTGAATTGTACATGTAGAAATTTTCAAAATGGTGTAACTTTGGCTATGTATATTTTCACCAAAAAAAAGTCCTCAAGGTCGAGAAGGGAGAGTGTTGACATGTTGTGGGGCTGTTAACCAATGTCATAAAACAATATGTGTCCTGACTGTTTAATGAGAAACTATTTGTCCTGTAAACCTTCATCTAAAGTACAATAATAAAATTTAAAAAAAAAGAGTTCAAGGCACATCAGATTTCTTTACAATCAGATTTTTTTAGTTTGTTGTGGACCTTCTTGTTAAATTATCTGACAGAAAAGAACTTCCTCTTTTGGCTAAGCATTGATAAGCAGTAAATCTTTCATTTAAAGCTGTACACATTCAATAATTGGAATAATTTTCCACAGATTAACTTCAGACTCCCTACGTTTGAAACCTTGCCTCTCCTCCACCATCCACATATTTCTGATCCTAGAACATAGGTCACATTCAAGTAGCTATAAGACATCTGACTCTGCACCTTTGTTTTACAGTGCTGGGTGGGTCCACACAATGGGTGGTAGGAGTATTTCTGGAAGCCATTCCTTCTCTGGGACAGCTGGTAAGATCTTAACTCTACAAAATATAGTCCACTAAACTCAAACCAAATGTAACCAACCCTAACTAAATTTACCCTTAGCTAGATTTCAAAAATGCCTGCTAGCCACTCCAGCACCACTAGACAAGGGGAACAGCGATGGAAGGGAAGTCTGTGAGGAAAGAATTAACAGGTGAAAGTTTACAGTTAAAACATGTTCCTTTCGCCCCAGACACCCTTTTAGCTCAGTACGGAAGTCACTCCTGAGGTTCACCCTTCAGTCAAAGATTAGACAGGCCCATAAAACAAAACGAGACTAAATGGACACACCAGCCCAGGGGCGAGGACGAGAAGGCAGGAGGGGACAGGAAAGCTGGTAGTGGGGAAACTAAGGTCGAGACGGGAGAGCATTGACATGTCGTGGGCTTGGCAACCAATGTCACAAAACAATATGCATATTATTTGTTTAGTGAGAAGCTAGTTTGCTCTGTAAACCATCATCTAAAGTACAATAAATACAAAAAATCCTACTTTTACAAAAGCATACGACTATGTGAACATATTGCCAGGTTTCCTGCCAGTTCTTTGAACGGGTTTGTGCAAATAAGTGGCCTTGTAGCTAAACCTTCACTAACTTCACAGTACATCTGCCTCTGGGTGTGGAGCCATTCTAATCACAGGGTAAATTTGTCAATTTTCATAGGTAGTTTTAGGGCCAGTGGATACACTGATTACAGCTTCAGTTGAGGCAAATGTGTTCTAGCAGGAAGAGATCTTTGCCTCTTGGCATCAAAGAATTCCCAGCTGTTTGTGTAGATTAGTGGTTCTCAAACTTTTTGGTCTCATGATCCCTTCACGCTCCTAAAAATTATTGAGGACTACAAAAAGCTTTTATGTGGATTAGGAATTAAAACAGATCGTTTAAAATATGTTTATTAATTCATTTATAAACAAAAATAAATCTACTACATGTTAACATAAATAACATTTTTAATAAATAATAGCTATATTTTCCAAAGCAAAAAAGAATCTAGTGAGAAGAGTAACATTATTTTACAATTCTGCAAATCTCTTTAAAGATTCTCATATCTGCTTCTTTGAATCTGCTTCTTCATTAGATTCTAGTCTCTGGAAAACACCAGAGCTGTCATGAAAGAATGAGAAGGAAAAAGGCAAATAACATTTTAGGATGCAAAAATAATTTTGACCCTGTGGACCCCCTGGCCACACTTTGAGAATCACTGGTTTGGATATCATTGTATCAACTTTCCGGTGGCCTAGGGCTCCCAAAGCACCCTCCTGCTAATTATTTCTCCATCTATACGATCAAGCCCACTTTTTCCCAGCTAAAATCAAGTCTTAATTACTGCTACACTTTTTGGCATACATGGAAAACTTTAGAAACAACGTTTTTTAATGAATAACAAGTCTCAGGGAAGTCATTCTTCTCTTCCACTGGCAAGGGAAAGATTATCTCCATTGTCTGCTTTCTGATACTGAAGCTTTCTTCTCTTAGGAATATAATGACTAAGTGAAATGTTAGACTAAGACCAACACAATGTTGGGGATTTTATATAATTACTTAATCTTACAACAACATAATCTAATATTTACTGAGTCCTTTCTGTGTGCTAGTCATGTGGTAAATGCTTTACATACATTATCTAATTTAATTCTCACAATAATCCTACGTTGTTCTTAGCTGCCGTCCAGGCTGCCCGACTTACGGCGACCCCCACACAACAGGATCCAACTGGTGTGATCCATAGTTTTCATGGGCTGATTTTCAGAAATAGATAGCTAGGCCTTTCTTCTTATAAGTTAGGTACTACTGTCATTTTCATTTTACTGATGAGGAAACTGAGATACGGAGAGGTTGTTAATGTCCACCGGTATGCGGGACTAACCTGAGATTTGAATCCAGATACCTGACCCAGGAGCATGAAGTCCATTATCCATTGATAAAGTATAAAGGCAGTTCAAATAAAATGACCTGAGGGGTGTGAGAGGGAAGTTAGTAAGGCAAAAACCCTCAGGGCAGAGACAGCAGCAGTACCAAGACTGTAAGTATTTTCCCACTCCAGGTCTCCTTTCTGCTTTATTTTCTACACTTGCATGTTCTTTTTCTCATTTTCATGGTATTTCATCGCTGGTGGCTTAGCTGCCTGACGCCGACCCTGAAATCAAGGCGTTAAACAATCGGATGAAAGGGAGCAACGAAAGCCGAAGTAACCAAGGTAACGGTGGCGTGGCGGGAACCCTGCACAGGCGCGCTACATCCCAGTCCCGCTGGCCAACCCCACCCACGCCAGTTCGGGTCCCTCCTCTCGGCCTGAGACTCCGCGGGCGGGTGGAGAGGACTGGTGTGGGCTGGGGGCGGGGGCGGGGGCGGGAGGGAGGCCGGGTCTGGGCGCCTGCGCAGTCGCTGGGGCGCTGGTGTGATCGAGCTCACGTAGCGAGGGTGTAGCCGCCTCCTCCTTAGCGCTGCCGTCGCGGCCTAGAGGTTATAAAAGGGCTAACTGGCTCCCTCTGCTGCCCAGTCGTGCCGCCAGCGGGCTGAGGGAAGGGAGTGGGTAGCCGGCCCGAGCACAGGCGACGGGGGACTGAAGAGCGCGCCGCCCTCCCGTCTCACTTCCCAGGTGAGACGCTGCCCCGACTTTGGGGACTGTGGCTGAGGCCCTCGGGCAGCCGTGGCCCGTCTCAGACGGCTGTGGCTGTCCGGCCCCAACCCCTCAGATGAGATGGCTTGGGGGCGGGGGTTTTCCAGTTTACCACAGCAGCCTCAGTACGTTCTTCGCCGAAGACTCGGCCCCTCGCCCAGCGCCCCACGACCCTCGGCGCCCCAGAGGCCTGGATGCCCTTCTCCCTGCTCCCCTTCCCACCTTCGCCGCTGTCCGCGCCTCCGACTGTAGAGGCTGCAGCAGCCTCTGTCCCCGCCCCGGGACCATGACTTTCTTGAATATTCCTTCCCGAGAAGGAATCACCCAGTTGATTTTTCCGACCTCCTCGCATACCTGGTCCTCACTACTAGGCTAAGGGGAGCGTGAGGGCGGCGCGTGGGTTTTTGGCTTGCACAGCGGCAGATGGTGAGCATGTGGCCAGGGAGAGCGGATTTTAAAGTTTAGAACTCCAGGCATTTTTGCCCTATTGAAAAGTCGTCGGGTCTGGGAAGTGGATCTCCCCAGAGAAGTTCAGGCTGAACTCATCTGTTGCGCCCTGCGCTGCTGCCTCGGCAGCCAGACGTCGTCCCGGGCGGCGAGTTTAGGGCTGCCCGAGCGGAGGAAGTTCGCTGTCAGCTCGCTCAGGCGTTGGGAAAGCCAGTCTTCTTCCTTCCCTCTTCTTCCCCATAATTTTTTTTAAAGGCACACGCGCTTTCTCTTTCTTTCTTTTAAGCAGAAGGTTCGCAGCTTTTAGAAGTCCACATCAGTAAAACAAATTCTATGGTTGTATGAGAATTTGGAATTGAATTAAAATGCCTGGCCCCCAGATGTATGATTTAAGGGGGAAGAAGGATAGTACGATAAGTGTGAGACGATTTCTCCTAAATAACTGCATCTGTTAACTACAATTCAGTTTGTGGATACTAACACCTTATACGTTCCGGATAGAGTGGAGAAGACCCTTGGAATTTTGCACTGTTTTCTTTAAAAAAAAAGGAATGAAGAAGAAGATAGATCTCCTTTTAGTAATTGATCTGAAAGGCCAAGGAGACTTGCCGATTTCAACTTAACTGTTTCTGGTTTTTCCAAGAGCTGTGGCTCTTGGACTTTGCTTTTGGAATGCACTCGAAGGGATGAAATAGTCTGTACGTGAGTGGGGGAGGGGAAAAGACGTGGCAGCCGTGTTCTTTCATCAACTTTTGCTCACTTCTTGAGGTTCTGGAAAGAAATGCATTTCTCTGTACTGGTTTAGATGTAGTTTATGAACGAGGCTAGCTTTTTCCTAAAATAACGGATGAAAAATTCCTTCTGCATAGCAGGAACTTTGGAAGCTAATTTAAAAAACATTTTTAAGGGATTTTTCTGATCACATTTCTAGGGAGAAGATGAATACCTTAAGCAGGAAATATCTAAGAAGCTGAAAGTGAACAACCTTAAATATGTTTTGCCTTGATTTGAAATTTTAATAGACCTTCAGTGATTTTTTTTTTATCTTTGGCCCTTAGCTGTGAATGTAATTTCAGAACCTTAAATATGAGATTCAAATTTTACCTTTCTGTTTAGGGGGAAAAAGATCTTATCACTTACCTTTAAAAGTCATGTCAATATTGGTTTTGGAACATTGTTCCTTATGTCCTACAAGTGTTTTACTTAATTAATGGCAAATATATAACATAGAGTAACTAGGAAAAGACTACTCTGTCTCTCTTAGATGTATAATATTTCCATTGATATGTTAAAAGGGTTTTGAGTACTGAAAGCCAGGACTTTGGTAAATGATAATTTCATTGGCCATTTTGTTTTGGTAACTCAGGTAGTAAAACAGATAAAAAATATGTACAGTTTTCTAGTTATTGCAAAAAAATTTTAGGTAGTGCAGGAGACTATTGGAAAAAGAAAGCTGTGTATCACCTAGGTAGCCTAGGTTGTTGCAGGTGAACCTTGTCTTTGGTAAGGAGATGTTATCCTTTTCTATTACTGTAGAGTGGATTGTATACTGAAAAATACTATATTTCATAGAGCAATTAATTCCCAATTCCTGCTTTTATTCCAGGGATGCAGCAAGAGTTGGGACAGACATAAAGCTGTGAGCCTTAATTTCTGTGGAAGGAATGCCTTATTTTACTGAGCTATTAATTATCAACTGTAATGTAATTATTGCCCTAAGATTGGAAGGTATACCCTGGAAGATAAAAAGTGATTGGTTCACAAACTATTTTGGGGTCATGAAATCCTTTGAGAATTTGATGGAAAGTGTGAACGCTGGGTCAGAAAATGCAACTATGCACGTTTACATGAAATTTTATATACCATTTATAGACACTCCTCTCCCCAAGCTCATCCATGAACTCTATCATAAAAAAACCAAAAAAGTAAAAGAAATATGAAGCTAATTTTTAAGGATATCTAGGCGTATGGAGGAAATCCTGGTTGCATAGTAGTTAAGAGCAACGGCTGCTAACCAAAAGGTCGGCATTCGAATCCACCAGGCTCTCCTTGGAAGCCCTATGCGGCAGTTCTGCCCTGTCCTGCAGGGTCACTATGAGTCGGAATCAACTCGATGGCAATGGATTTGGTTTGGTTTTGGTTTAGGCATATTGAGGCAGTATTTCTTTAGTATTACAGAAAATTAAGCTGGGCTTGTAAGTCATACTGGATTTGGGTATACAGATGACCCTAATAAACCTTAGCTAAAAGAATTTTAACAAAAGTTAATTCATTGGTAGAAGAATTGTTTAACTGCCAAATTGTCCATGCAATGAAAGTGTATCATACTGGCCTCTCCTTACTCCCCCCCTCCCAATATATTGTAACGTATCTTTGGTTTTTCACTCTGAAAGTGGAACAGGATTGAAGATGAACAAAAATCAGTTATATAGGCCCTTGGGGTTAAGCTTTGTTGCTCTTCTTACAGTGACATCTTGACTCTTATAATTAAACCATAATGATACACTTGTGTATGTATAACATACGAATATATAAGAGACAAGTCAAAGCGTGTATGTATATTTGTGAAACTAGCTAAATCTTAATTCATGTATCTACTCAATGAATTTTATTTGTATAAATTGAAGCCATCCTGTCACTAGCTTTCCTCTAGTCAGATAAATATTGTTCCTCAATAAAAATTTATGAAATTCTAAAGGACTCTTATTTAGGTTACACCAGCAGTTTTTGAATTTTGTATAATTAAAAACATTTCTTGTGTTTCTTTGGGTGTTCAGTTTGACTGTTAGTGTGTTTGGTTAGGCATTGGCAAAAAATGCAGTACAGAGATTTGATGCTTCTAACATGATTGTCATCAGTGGATGAATACCATCTTGGACTTCTTCCCCCTCATGCTTAATGTTTCATACAAATGTGTCCATGGTTTGGTGGTTTACATATTTCTCATTTAAATAGTAGTATATCAAAGTAATATACTCAGCCTTTCTCTTTTACTGGGCATTTGAGCTGTTTCAGTATTATAGGTAGTGCAAAGAGAAGTCTGTAATTTAAGTAGTTTATTTTGTCTATATGAATAACTTCAGTAAACTTTACCCAGTTTTCTTCCTTATTAGGAAAAGAAACATGTTACAATAAAACTTTGTTACTATAGATTAGTTAGCGTTTTCTCTAGTTTTACACGGAGTCCCTGAGTTGTGGGTCTGAAAAAGCAGCCATTGAAATTCCTATGGGGCACACATGGGGTCTCTGTAAGTCAGAATTGAGCCTGTACCAATTGGTACTGGTATTATATAAATGAAAGCATATAGTATGTACTTTATTTTTTTTGTTGTCTAAGTGTAAAAAGTTATACTCAGGGTAATTATTTTGAGACTCAGCCAAAATAAATACTTTGTTAATGGTGGGAAGGTTCAATATTGTTAAGATGACAGTTTTCTCCAGGTTGATCTGTAGATTCAATGCAATTCCAGTAAAAATCCCAGCAGGCATTTTTGTAAATTAACAAGCTGATTCTGAAATTCACGTGGAAGTTCAGGGTACCTAGGAGAGGCAAAACAAGTTTGAAAAGAACGGAGTTGGAGGGCTGACACTATCTGATTTCAAGACTTATAAATTAACCACTGCACCACCAGGGCTCCCATATAAAGTGACAGTATAGTGTGTTATAAGCTTAAAGAGAGAGTCCAGAAATAAGCCCACATACTTATAGGGACAACTGATTTTTGACCAACGTACAAAGGTAATTCAGTGGAGAAAGGATACGCTTCTAAACAAGTGATATTGAACAACTGAATATTCATATGTAAAAAAAAAAAGAACTTCAAGTTATACTTTGCGCCATATGCAAAAAATAACTAAAAATGGATCACAGACCTAAATATAAAACCTGAAATAATAAAACATCTGGAAGAAAACAGAAGAAAAAATTTTTGACTTTGAGGTAGGCAAGGATTTCTTAGATAACAACACCAAAAGCATGATCCATGAAAAAACTGCTGCACTTCAAAATACACTGTTTAAAGAGTAAAAAGACAAGCATGGACTGGGAGAAAATATTTTCCTATCATATATCTGACAAAGGATATATATGTATAGATATCTATATCTATATATATATATGGAGCCTTGGTGGCACAGTGGTTAAGAGCTTGACTGCTAAACAAAAGGTTGGCAGCTCAAATCTACCAGCTGCTCCTTGATAGGGCAGTTCTACTCTGTCCTGTAGGGTGGCTATGAGTTGGAATCTACCTGACATCAATGGGTTTGGGTTTTGGCTTATATATTCTGAGGAGCAACTGGTGGATTCGAACTGTTGACCTTTTGGTTAGCGGCCGAGCTCTTATAACTACTGCTTCACCAGGACGCCATATAAGTCTATATATATATATATATCCAGAATATATAAATAACTTGCCAAACTCAATAAGTACAGAAACAATCCAATTAAAAATTTAGCAAGAAATTTGAGTAGACACTTTACCAAAAAAGGTATATGGATGGCAAATAAGCATACAAAAAGATGATCAATATCATTGGTAATTAAAGAAATGCAAATTAACACCACAATGAGTTAACCACTACACTCATTAAGGAAATTAAGAAATTAAGTGGAAACAAAGAAAAAATGACAATACTAAATGCTGGCAAGAATGTAGAAGAATTGGAACTCTTACACATTACTGATAGGAATGCAAGTGATGTAGCCACTTTGGAAAACCAAATAGTTTTTATAAAGTTAAACATATTTACCATATGACTCAGCCACTCCTTGATATTTACCCAAGTGAATTGAAAACATGTTTATTTCTTTTTTTGACAGTTTTGTTGAGATATAATTCACATACCACACAGTTCATACATTTAAAGCATGTAGTTCAATGGCTTTTAGTATATTCACAGAATTGTGCAGTCATCACAATAATCAATTTCAGAACATTTTCATAACCCTAAAAAAACTCCATACCCATTAGCAGTCACTCTCTGTTCCTTGTCTCCTCAGCCCTAAGCAACCATTAGTATGCTTTTGGTCTCTATAGATTCTTTCACTTAGCATAATGTTTTCAAGGTTCATCCATTCTGTTTTATAGCAGTATAATATTCCATTGTATGGATATACCATGTTTTATTCATCTGTTCATCAGTTGATGGATGTTTGGTTTGTTTCTACCTTTTGGCTGTTATGAATACTGTTGTGAACATTTGTGTACAAGTTTTTGTGTGGACGTATGTTTTCATTTCTTTTGGGTATACACCTAGGAGTGGAACTGCTGGGTCATATGGTAACTCTATGTTTAACTGTTTGAAAACTGCCAAAACTTTTCAAAAGTGCCTGCACCATTTTATATTCCCACCATTATATGAGGGTTCCAGTTTTTCCACATCCTCATAAAAACTTATTATCTTTTTTATTATAACCATTCTAATGAGTGTGAAGTAGTCTCTCATTGGTATTAATTTGCATTTCCATAGTGACATGATGTGAGCATGTTTTTTCATGTACTTATTGGCTGTATGTTTTCTTGAGAGAAATGTCTATTCAGATCTTTTGCCCATTTTTTATTGGGCTGTTTGTCTTTTTATTGTTGAGTATTAAGAGTTCTTTATACATTCTGAATACGAGGCCCTTATCAGATACATGATTTACAAAGATGTTTTCTCATTCTGTGGGTACTCTTTTCACTTTCTTTTTTTTTTTTTTTTAAGATTTTATTGTGCTTTCGGTGAAAGTTTGTAGGGCAAATTAATTTCTCATTCAAAAATTTATACACAAATGGTTTTGTGACATTGGTTGTAACCCCTGCATTGTGTCAGTACTCTCCCCCTTTCTCTTTCCATCTCTGGTTCCCCGTGTCCATTCATCCAGTTTGCCTGTCCCTTCCTGCCTTATTGTCTTTACTTTTGGGTAGGTATTGCCCATTTGGTCTCATATACTTGATTGAACTAAGATGTACATTCCTCATGTGTGTTAGTGTTTGTTTTATAGGCCTGTCTAATCTTTGTCTGAAAGATGGACTTCGGGGATGGCTACAGTTCTGAGTTAGCACGGTGTTTGGGGGCCATAGTCTCAGGGGTTTCTCCAGTCTCTGTTAGACTCAGTAAGTTTGGTCTTTTTTTTTTTTTTTTGGTGGATTTGGATTCTGTTCTACATTTTTCTCCTGCTCTGTCCGGGACCCTCTATTGTGATCACTGTCAGAGCAGTTGGTGGTGGTAGCCAGGCATCATTTAGTTGTTCTGGGCTCAGTCCGGTGGAGGCTGTGGTTCATGTGGTCCATTAGTCCTTTGGACTAATATTTTCCTTGTGTCTTTGGTTTTCTTCATTCTCCTTTGCTCTGGATGGGATGGGACCAATAGATTATCTTAGATGGCTGCTCTCAAGCTTCTAAGACCCCAGATGTTACCAAAGTAGGATGTAGAACATTTTCTTTATGAACTATGTTATACTAATTGACCCAGATGTCCCTGAGACAATGATCTCTAGCCCTCAGCCCCAGTAACTCAGTCCCTCAAGATGTTTGGATGTGTCTAGGAAGTTTCTATGACTTTGCCTTGGTCAAGTTGTGCTGACTTCTCCTGTATTGTGTGTTATCTTTTCCTTCACTAAACTTATCACTTGTCTACTATCTAGCTAGTGATTTCCCCTCCCCAGTCCTCTCCTTGCTCATAAGCATCAAAGATTTTTTTTTTCTGTGTGTAAACCTTTTCTTGGTTTTTTGTAATAGTGGTCTCATACAATATTTGTCCTTTTGTGATTGACTTATTTCACTCAGCATAATACCCTCCAGATTCATCCATGTTGTGAGATATTTCAGGGATTCATCCTTGTTCTTTGTCATTGCGTAGTATTCCATTGTGGGTATGTACCATAATTTGTTTATCCATTCATCTATTAATGGACACTTAGGTTTCCATCTTTTTGCTATTGTGAATAATGCTGCAATGAATATGGGTGTAATTATGTCTATTCGTGTGATGACTCTTATTTTTCTAGGATATATGCCTAGGAGTGGGATTGCTGGATTGTATGGTTTTTCTATTTCTGGCTTTTAAGGAGGTGCCATGTCGTTTTCCATAGTGATTGTACCATTTTACATTCCCACCAGCAATGCCTAAGAGTTCCAGTCTCCTTGCAACGTCTCCAACATTTGTTATTTTCTGTTTTTTTGATTTATGCCAGTAATGTTGGGGATGAGATGGTAACTTATTGTAGTTTTGATTTGCATTTCTCTAATGGCTAATGATTGGGAGCATTTTCTCATGTCTGTTAGCCGACTGAATGTCTTCTCTGGTGAAGTGTCTGTTCATATCCTTTGTACATTTTTTAATTGGATTATTAATCTTTTTGTTGTTGAGATTTTGAAGTGTTCTATAGATTTTAGAGATCAGTTCCTTGTCGGATGTTTTGTAGCCAAAAAATTTTTCCCAGTCTGTAGGTTCTCTTTTTATCTTTTCAGAAAGTTTCTTGATAGTGTCCTTTGAGTAAAACATTTTTAATTTTGAGAAGGTCTAATTTATGTATTTGTGTCTTTGGCCTCTTGTGCTTTAGATGGCATACCTAAGAAATTATTGCATAATTCAAGATAATAAAGATTTACACCTACTTTTTCTTCTGAGAGGTTTCTTTTACATTTAGGTCTTTGATCGATTTTGAGTTAATTTTAGGGTCAATTTAAAGTTTTCTTAATTTATTCCCAGGTAATTAATTTGTATGCTGATATTGCAAATGGGATCTTTTTTTATTGTGTCCTGTGATTGGTTATTGTTTGTAAGAAAAGGTCCTTTTCTAAAGAAAGTGCAATTTTTTTTCAAATGATTATTTTTCAAGTTTAGTATAACTCAATTTAAAATATTCACAGTCTTGAAGTTTCATTAAAAGCTTCTGCTTTTGGAATAGTTTGTCTGCCTTTACCTCATATTCCTTATTTAAACTTAAAAAAATCTAAAATATGTATTATACAATTTTATTTTTTTTTACTTTTTACTTGCTTATGGTGGTGGAGAAACTAAAGTTGTCCTGACAGGGCTTCCTATCTAAATTAAAAGTAAGTAAAATTTGTTTTGGAGTAGACGGAATTGATGGTGATATTATATCAGCTAGTAACGTAAAATTGTAGCGTCAATCATTTGGATTTTGCTATCTCTGTCAACAGTTTGAATCTGCCTCTTCACGTTAGTCTACTATGACTTTTTTTTTTTAGCTGATTTATTTATAGAAAATTTTTTTCTTAATAGTAATGTATTTGTTTAAGAAAATGCAGAAGTGAAGTGAAAATTGACTGATCTTATCTCTCAATTGTTAGCATTCTTTTAATTACTATAGAAAGTTAAAAATTTTTACGTATGTATGCAAATATATTTTTTAAAGTCAGAAATTAGACTTTAAAACTTCCAAATATATATTTAAACCAAAAAAACCCAAAACCCATTGCCAAGGATTCGATTCTGACTCGGAGGGACCATATAGGACAGAATAAAACTGCCCCATAGTGTTTTTATTTTTTTATTTTTCCCATACAAAAATTTATACATACATTGTTATGTGACTCTCATTGCTCTCCCCATACTGTGACAGCACACTCCTCCTTTCCACCCCTGATTACCCATGTCCATTCAGCCAGCTCCTAACCCTCTCTCCCTTCCCATCTCACCTCCGGACAGAAGCTGCCCATTTAGTCTTTTGTATCTACTTGAGCTAAGAGGCACACTCCTCATGAGAATCACTTTATGTCCCACAGTCCAGTCCAATTCCTGTCTGAAGAGTTGGCCTTGGAAATTGTTTTAGTTCTGGGCTGATAGAGAATCCAGGGGCCATGCTTGCCAGGGTTCCTTCAGTCTCAGTCAGACTATTAAGTCTGGTCTTCTTACTAGAATTTGAGTTCTGCACCCCACCTTTCTCCTGCTCCATCAGGGACTCTCTGTTGTGTTCCCTGTCAGGGCAGTCATTGGTGGTAGCCGGGCACCATCTAGTTCTTCTGGTCTCAGGCTGATGAAGTCTCTGGTTTATGTAGCCCTTTCTATCTCTTGGGCTAATACTTTTCTTATGTCTTTGGCGTTCTTCATTCTCCTTTACTCCAGGTGGTTGGGACCAATCGATGCATCTTAGATGGCCGCTTGCAAGCTTTTAAGACCCTAGACTGCCCCATAGGGTTTTGAAGGCTGTAATCTTTACAGAAGCAGACTGCCACATTTTTCTTCTGTGGAGTGGCTGATGGGTTCGAACTGCCAATCTTTCAGTTAATGGACGAACACTTAACCACTGTGCCTCAAGGGGTCCTTACTAATATATAAAATAAAAACATATGTATTTAGTATTTTCCAAATTAGAAAACAAAGCTAGTTTTAAGAGTTTAAAACTTTAAAGGACTGCTGTTTTTTTATATCACTGCTGAGTTTTTGTATTTATGTTATGAAATACACAATTACATTAATATAAACAATTTATGCAACCAAGAGAAGATTTTGAAAATTCTTTCTTAAAGTAAGAAATATATAGATTATGTTAATATTTGGAAATATTAGCATTTATAAGCAGCATCAAGAGTACTGTATATAGTTTAATGATCGCTTTTCTTCCTTTCTCTGTTCCACTGCCTCTGTCCACTCTCTTCTTCCTCTCAAATTCCTCAAATAGGAAGAGCTTCCATCTGTGTGCAAATAGCCAGGGCTACTTATGCCTTCTCACTGTCTTAGTCTGGGGTTGAGGTTGCCTGTGCTTCCCACCATTCTCCAAGGCTTTTCCTTTTCCATATCCATCGAGAAACCATTGACAGCAAATCCAGTTATTCTTGAGTTCTTGCCCCACATTCAAAAGTAACGTTTCCCAAGTGTCTGCACCTGTTCATCTGAATTGTTGCTTTTATTATATTACTTGCTGGTGATCACATTTGGTCTTAAATTTTGACACAAATTCTGTGATTTTTGGATACCTTCTTTGCTTATTCTGGTTCCTGTTAAAGGGACCACAAAATAAAGGTGAATGTTATTGATGATTCTTAGAAATTTGGAGGATTCTTAATATCACTTATGGTAAACTTTTGAGATTCTCTATCCTGGGTATAAGAATCCTGATATTTTTCCTATATGGGAAATGTGTGAACTTCTGACCAAGAATTTGAAATGGTTGGGAGGTATATTATACAGTTTAAATATAGAGTTTAAAGTCAGTGAAAAATGGCACCATTTTAATAATAAGAGCCATTTCTTTCTCAAACTTCCCTCATTAGCCTTAGCCTACATTTGTTTGTAAAATGTTACAGGGTTAGAGGAACCTGGCTTTCCTAGTTAGAACAAAAACTTTAAATATTGAGGTCAGATAATGTTTGTTTAACTTCAAATATGAGTCTAAATTCCCATTTAAAATTTTTTAATGGATCAAAATCATATTTATTCATAAACTATCTCTAATATAAATATAGCATTTATTGGCTCTCTAACAAGCAGAAAAAAATTAAAATATCATTCAGAAATACTGCTTTCTGGTGATATGGTATAAAGAGGGTAAACACATAAGAATTAATTTATCTAATATTATACATGCTAACTACAGGGTTGATGGGAAGAACTATATTAATTAGGATATTTTGGGTTATAAAATAGATACCCAACTCATACTAGTTTAAACACATAGGAGAATTTAAGAATATTGTGGGGATAGGGGATTGTCTTAAAAATTGAGGTCAGAAATGTGATTAGGCTTCATAACTGGAACATCACAACTTTTTCTTGTCTCTTGTCTTTTTTCCTCTGTGCACATCTGCTTCATGGTTTAATCTTTCCAGATAAGCTTCCTTCACATTTTTAACTTACATGACAAAACCTGGTCCATAACTTCTCCTAAGCTTAAATTTATAGTTTAGGCATTCAAAAAGTGACTGTCATGGCCTTGAGGGAACTGACCCAGACCTCAGACCCCTCCCCACCAGCTCAAGACGCACCCCTGCCAACCGCTATGATCCTGCTCCAGCCCCTGACACAGTTCATAATGCAGACAAATGACCCATATCTGACCCTCTCCCCGCTGCTGGACCCGACTTACTGCTCTATAGCTGAGCGACTGGCCCTGCACGCGCAGACAAGGTGGTGAGAACTACTGTGCCCACAGACAAGCAAGCAACAGAGTACGCCTGGCCACCCACCCAGACATAACCAAAGAAAACAAAAAAGCAGGACGAAACAAACAAACCTACAATCAATAAATAAAGAAAATAATACCTGAATGCTTTCGAGACAGCAGACAATATCAAAATATATTTAAAAAAAGGACAAAATGGCTCCAGTAAGCAATGAGAGTAAAGCACCCGTTGACCTTCTGGCAGAAGAAAAGGCATGGGAACTACCTGATAGGGAATTAAAAGTTTAATATTCAGAGCTCTCCAAGAGATTAGGAAGGAAATCAAGGAAAACACAGACAAAATCATGGAAAACACAGACAAAACAATAGAAGAATTTAGGAAAATAATAGAACAAAATATCAAAATAAACAATTAGAGATCATACAAAAACAGCAATTAGAAATCGTAAAGATAAACAACAAAATTTAAGAAATGGATAATGCGATAGAATGTTTTAAGAGCTAATATGAAACAATAGAAGACAGACTCAGCTAAATTGAAGACAAATCCATAGATGCCACTTTGACAAAAGATTTAAGAAAACCTAAGAACTATGTGATATACAATCAAGAGCAAAAATTTGCATGTGATCAGAGTTCCAGAACGGGGAGAAAATGGAAAACACAGAGAGAATCATTGAAGATTTGCTGGCAGAAAACTTCCCTAATATCATGAACGTGAAAAGTTGATCATCCAAGAAGCTCAGCTAATCCCATAAGGATAGACCCCAAAAGAAAGTCACCAAGATATATCATAATCACACTAACTAAAACCAAAGACAAAAGAATCCTGAGAGCCGCTTGAGAAATTGAAAAGTCACAAACAAAGGGGAGACAGTAAGACTAAGCTCTGATTACTTGGCAGAAACCATGCAGGCAAGAAAGCAATGGGATGACATATATAAAATTTGAAAGAAAAAAATGGCCAACCAAGAATAATTTATCTTGCAAAACCCTCACTCAGTATGATGGCAAAAGTAGGACATTTCCAGGTAAACAGAAATTAAGGGAATTTGTGAAAACCAAACCAAACTTACAAGAATTATTAAAGGGAGTTCTTTGGTTAGAGAACCAACAACATCAGACAACAACCTGAATCTAGGACACAAGTCAGTATCAACCAAATACTGAACTAGGTAATGAACTCTCAAGGATAAAACAAAACTAGAAGATTCAAAATAGGGAGGTAGAGATGTCAATCTGTAAATGATGACATCAGAACAATAAAAGGGGGAATACACAGCATAGGTATAGAGCTTTCAAATGGAGAGGAAGTCAAGATGATACCATAATGAAGAACTGATTTAAACTTAGGAAGCTAAGGGTAAATTTCAAAGTAGCCACAAAGAAAGTTAACAAACATACTCATCAAAATAAAGAAGAAAAAGTTTCAGTAAACACAAAATCTACAATAATGAAAAAAAGCAAAAGAAATTTCACAAAAAAGAAAGAAAGAAACTCTGCACAGGGGAGTAAGAGGAACAAAGAAAATGTCAGCACCCCACTTGAAAAAAAAGCACTACAAAATGACAGCAATAAACTTACACCTGTCAATCTTACTGAATGTAAATGGCTTATATGTACCCATAAAGAGCCAGAGAGTGACAGAATGGATTAAAAAACATGACCCATCAATATGCTGTCTACAAGAGACACACCTTAGATCCAAAGACATAAACATATTAAAAATCAAAGGATGGAAGAAATTTATCAAGCAACCAGCAACCAAAAAAGAGCAGTAGTGGCAATGCTAATCTCAGATAAAATAGACGTTAAGGCAAAATCCACCATAAAAGACAAGGAAGGACATTATATAATGATTAAAGGGACAATCCACTATGATGACATAAGCATAATATCTATGCACCCGGTGACGGGGCTCCAAAATACATAAAACCAACTCTAACAGCACTGAAAAGAGAAATTGACACCACTCTCAGTAGAAGACAGAACATCTAGAAAGAAACTCAGCAAAGATACAGAAAATCTAAAGGACACAATCAACCATCTTGACCTTATACACATATAAAAAACACTCCACCCCAAAACAGTAAAGTGTACATTCTCTTCCAACACACATGGAACATTCTTCAGAACAGACCACATCTTCGGCCACATAGCAACCCTCAACAAAATCCAAAACATTGACATAATACAAAGCTTCTTCTCTAGTCACACCATAGAAGTAGAAATTAATAACAGGAAGAGCAAGGGAAAAAAAAATACACAGAAACTGAATAATACCTTGTGTAAAAAGCACTGGGTAATCAAAGAAATCAAAGATGGAATAAAAACATTTCTAGAATCAAAATGAGAATGAAAATACATCATACCAAAACCTTTGGGACACAGAAAAGGCAGTGCTCAGAGGTCAATTTATAGCAATAGGCACACACATCAAAAAAGAAGAAAGGGACAAAATCAAAACCTTAGCCCTACAACTTGAAGAAATAGAAAGAAAATTGCAAAAGAAGCTCACAGCCACCAGAAGAAATAAGATCAGAGCAGAAATAAATGAAGTAGAAAAACAAAGAATAAAAAACCAAAAGTTGGTTCTTTGAAAGGATCAACAAAATCGACAAACCTTTGCCAGTTTGACAAAAGAAAGACAGAGGAAGCAAATAACCCAAATAAGAAATGAAATGGGGCATGTTACAACAGAAATAAAAAGGATCATAACAGAGTACTATGAAAAACTATACTCCAACAAATTTGAAAACTTAGAAGAAATGGACAAATTTCTAGAAGTACACTACCTACCTAAACTAACACAAACTGGGGTAGAAAATCTGAACAGACTGATAACAAGAGAAGAGGTTGAAAACAGAATTAAAAAAAAAAACTCCCAACAAAAAAAAGTCCTGGCCTAGATGGCTTCAATGGAGAATTCTACTAAACATTCAGAGAAGAGATCGCACCAGTACTACTAAAACTATTTCAGAACATAGAAGAGGAAGGGATGCTTCCGAATTCATTCTATGAAGCCAGCATAACCCTAATACCAAAACAGGCAAAGACACCACAAAAAAGAAAATTACAGACCTATATCTCTCATGAATATAGATGCAAAAATTCTCAACAAAATTCTAGCCAATAGAATTAAGCACCATTAAAAAAAAAAAAAATACACCACGACCAAGTGGGATTCATACCAGATGTGCAAGGATGGTTGAACATTAGAAAATCAATCAACAAAATCCACCACATAAATAAAACAAAAGAATCATATGATCATCTCAGTGTAGAAAAGGCATTTGATAAAGTCCAACACCCATTCCTGATAAAAACTCTCAATAAGATAGGAATAGAAGGGAGATTCCTCAACATAGTAAAGAGCACCTATGCAAAACCAACAGCCAACATCATTCTCAACAGAGAGAGGCTGAAAACATTCCCACTGAGAATGAGAACAAGACAAAGATGCTGTTTATCACCACTCCTATTTAACATTGTGCTGGAAGTCCTAGCTAGAGCAGTAAGGCAAGAAAAAGAAATAAAGGGCATCCAAATTGGTAAGGAAGAAGTAAAACTATCCCTGTTTGCAGATGATATGATACTATGCATAGAGAACCCTAGATACTCTATGCAAAAACTACTGGAACTAATAGATTCAGCAGAGTAGCAGAATACAAGATAAACATACAAAAATCAGTTGGATTCCTATACACCAATGAAGAGAACTATGAACAGGAATTCAGGAAAGCAATATTATTTATAATAGCCCCTAAAAAAAATAAAATACTTAGGAATAAATCTAACCAGGGATGTAAAAGACATATACAAAGAAAACTACAAAACAGTATTGCAAGAAACAAAAGAGACCTACATAAATGGAAAAACATACCATGCTCATGGATAGGTAGACTCAACATTGTGAAAATGTCAGTTCTACCCAAAGCAATCTACAAATACAATGCAATCCTGATCCAGATACCAACAGAGATGGGAAAACTAATCATTAACTTCATACGGAAAGGAAAAAGTCTCCAGATAAGTAAAGAACTACTGAGGAAGAACAAAGTGGAAGGACTCACACTACCTAGCCTCAGAACCTACAGTACAGCTATGGTGGTTAAAACAGCCTGTTGCTGATAAAACAACAGATACGTTGACCAATGGAACAGAATTGAGAACCCAGATGTAAATCCATCTACCTATGGCTACCTGATCTTTGACAAAGGCCCAAAGCCCATTAAATGGGGGAAAAGACAGTTTTTTTAACAGACGGTGTTGACAAAACTGGATGTCTGATATCTAAAATTTATAGGAAAATCCAACACCTCTACAATAAAAAGACAAATAATCCAATTAAAAAATAGGCAAAGGATGTGAAGAGACACCACTAAAGAAGACATTCAGCTAACAGATACGTGAGGAAATGCTCATAATCACTAGCCATTAGAGAAATGCAAATGAAAACTACAATGCAAATGAAAACTACCATCTTTCCCCAACATTACTGGTGTCATGGTTTGAATTATGTCCCTCCAAAAATTCCCAGAATTATGTGGTTGGCCTCCATTCTGTGATTGTAATTTTATGTTAAAGAGGATTAGGGTAGGATTGTAACACCACATTTACCCAGGTCACATCCAGTGTAAAGGGAGTTTTCCCTGCGGTGTGGACTGCACCACCTTTTATCTCTCGAGAGGGAAGCAAGCAGAGAGTGAGGACCTCATACTGCCAAGAAAGCAGTGCCAGGAGCAGAGAGTGTCCTTTGGACCTGGGGTCCCTGCACAGAGAAGCTCAGGGTCCTGGGGAACATTCATGAGAGAGAAAGCCTTCCCCTGGAGCTGATGCCCTGAATTTGGACTTTTAGCCTACTTGATTGTGAAGAAATAAATTTCTCTTTGTTAAAGCCATCCACTTGTGGTATTTCTGTTATAGCAGCACTAGATGACTAAGACAACTGGCATGAATCAAAAACCAGAAAGTAACAAAATGTTGGAGAGGTTGCAGTGAGATCGGAACTCTGTCCTATAGCATCTCTGTGAGTTGGAATCGACTCACTGGCAACAGGTTTGGTTTTTTTTTTTTTTTTTAGCTAGGTTGGAAGATTACTGGGATAGCTCACAGATTCAAAGCAATAATTACAGGAATTTAGAGCTTGGAACTGCTTTTCTCTGTATATCTTTGTTCTGTTTATAGATTGGTTCCTGTATATTCTAGATAAGTGGGAAAGATCATCACAGGCAGCTCCAGATTCACATCCTTTGAGCTTAGCAACTCCACAAACAGCTACTTTCTACCATTTACAACCATTTTGGAAAACAATATGACGCTTCCTTAAAAAGCTAGAAATAGAAGTACCATACAATCCAGCAATCCCACTCCTAAGAATATATCCTAGAGAAGTAAGAGCCGTCACAGGAATAGACATAATCATACCCATGTTCACTGCAGCATTATTCACAATAGCAAAAATATATGGAAACAACCTAAGTGCCCATCAACAAATGAATGGATAAACACGCTTTGGTACATAACCACAATGGAATACTATGCAACAATAAATAACAATGATGCATCTTCGAAACATCTCACAACATGGATGAATCTGGAGGGCATTATGCTGAGTGAAGTAGGTCAGTCACAAAAGGCCAAATACTGTATGAAACCACTATTATAAAAACACATGAAAATGTTTCCAGACGTAGAGAGGGAAGGAGGGAAAGGATGGGGAAGGAAAAACACTAACTAGATAGTAGATAAGTGTTAACTTTGGTGAAAGGTAAGACACTACACAGTCCTGGGGAAGTCACAGCTTGACCAGGGCAAAGTTATAGAAAGCTTCACAGACACATCCACATGCCCTGAGGGTCTGAGCTACTGGGCCGAGGTTCTGGGGACCATGGTCTTGGTGGACATCTGTCTCAATTGGAATAACATAGTCTGTAAAGAAAATGCTCTATATCCGACTGTGGTGAGTAGCATCTTGGCTGTTAACAGCCTATGAGCTGCCATCTAAGATACATCTACTGGTCTCATCCTGGCTGTAGCAAGGGAGAATGAAGAAAACCAAGGACTCAAGGGAAAGACTAGTCTAAAGGACTAATGGACCACAACTACCACAGCCTCCACCAGACAACTAGATGGTGCCCTGTTACCTCTACCAACTGCTCTGGCAGGGATCACAATAGAGGGTCCTAGACAGGGCTGGAGAAAAATGTAGAACAAAGTTCAAATTCATATACACAAAGACCAGGCTTGCTGGACTGACAGAGACTGGAGAAACTGAGAGTATGGCCCCCAGACACCCTTTTAACTCAGTACTGAAGTCACTCCTGAGGTTCACCTGTCCGCCAAAGATTAGACAGTTCTATAGGGCCAACAACAACACAAGTGAGGAACCTGTTTCATAGTTCAATCATGTATATGAGACTAATGGGTACACCAGCCCACAAACAAAGATGAGAAGGCAGGAAGGGTCAGGAAAACTGGACGAATGTAAACAGGGAACCCGGGATGGAGAAGGGAAGAGTATTGACACATCATGGGGTTGACAACCAATGTCGCAAAACAATTTGTGTATTAACTGTTGAATGAGAAACAAATTTGCCCTGTAAACTTTCACCTAAAGCACAAAAAAAAGTGACTGCCATTTCTCAATTTGATTTATGAATTTTCCAGAGAAGAACTTTTAATAACCATTTGATTAGGGACCAGTATCATGCCGTAACATGACTGCTGAAACCATAGGATGAAGGAAAGGTAGAGTGGTAAAGTAAGAAGGTAACAGGACAATTTCCAGAGGAAAGGGAATAGGGGAGATGCAGGAGTTGTATAGGCAAAAACAGGTGTGTGTTTTTGAAATGACCTTGCCTTAGATTAGGTTCTTTCTATTAGGGAAGACTTGAGATTTTGAAAGAACTTCTAAAAGACAGCCTGTAGCCCTTTCAGGTAAGTGCAGTATCTCCACTTAGAGCTGCCTTCCAACGTAAACCTCGAAATGCTGTTCCATTGGAATTGTGCCAACAATTCGTTTCACTGCTCAAGTACTAAAAGCTGTGGGAAGGAAGCCAGCGTAATTTCTGAGTTTTTTGATAGCAAAGTTGGTAATACTATTAAAGCACTTGCCGATCAGATTGTAAGTACTAGAGACTAGCTCACTCTCTTTGGGAGCAGAAGTATGCCTGGTATTTATGCAGTTAAGTTAAAACAAATGGCAATTTGCAGAGGGATTACAGGGAAGAACAAACATAACTAGCTCTATTAGTAATCCCTCTTTAGTTGTCTATGAAAATCCATCCTGCTTAGTCATGATTTTGTAATGGCCTGAATTAGAAGCATGAATTTATATTGGCCTTTTGTGTTGACCATGACAACTCAAAAAGATTAAAGTCTGAACACAGATGTCAGGAGGACCTACAGTTGAATGTAAGATCTGTATGAGGGGAAAAAAAAAAAAAGCTGGAGTCCTGTAAAAGATGGTTTGGAACAAGTGTGGGAGGTGTGGAGAGACTTAAAAGGAGGCTGTGGAAAATCAAGATGCATAAAATGGGCTGTTGAAATGAAGCATTTGCTAGTGTCAGAGAAAACTTAGATTAGAATATCAAGCATTCTTTAGTCTGCTTTATTAGACAAATTAATGATTTATCTGGGAAAGACAAGCATTTTTAAATGTTGCAGTTTTTTCTTGGAAGAAAATGATAAATTGAAAGGCTAATAGAATTATTTGCCAAATGCCTGTTCTAGTAATTCATTGAATAACTTGTACTTACGGTTCAGTGAATCCTGATAACTCAAAGTTGTAAATATTTACAGTGTAGTAGAACTGCTTTAAAATGTGTTTCCAGGTTTGACTGACCTGTTGAGTGTGTGGGACTGGACTTTCCTGGAAGGACTGTACGAAAGTTTTATGTTTGGATAAATAGTATATTTTGCAATTTATTTTTATCTAGGCCTACCCTGCCTGAGACTATGGAGATTACTACAGTTGCCCAGAAAGATTTCTTCCATTTTGTTTTTTTAATATAGTTTCAAAAATACAATATTCATACATGCCAAATATATGTAACATATATGAATGATATAAAAATTATATAAAAAACACGAATCTACCATCCAACTAAGAACCAAAACATTACCAATAACTTATTCATAGAGAAAAAAAAACGAAAAAACACTGAAAAAACAGCCGAACCTGTTGCTGTCGAGTCAATTCCGACTTATGATGACCGCATGTGTTACAGAGTAGAGCTTTGCTTCATATGGTTTTCTTGGCTGTAATCTTTATGGAAGCAGATCATCAGGGCTTTCTTCCATGGTGCTGCTGCGTAGATTTGAACCACCAACCTTTAGGTTAGTAGTCAAATGTAAACCATTTGCACTGCCCAGGGACCTTCATTCATACAGTAATAAATTTTATTCCATTACAAGTTTATTTTCTTATCTCATACTCTTCTTGGGCTTTCTTCTCTCCTTTTCCTCTTTGTCTTTTAAAAAAAATAAAGTCTTCTCAGGGAGGCTGTCTGAGAGTTGCCTTCTTTTAAATGAGGGTGCATGCGCTTTGACTCATTCAAATTTTATTTCAAGCTTCTTTGAGAATTTAGAACAGGAGACATTTATATCTTACAATTTTTTGTTTTGTTTTTTATTGTGCTTCAGGTGAAAATTTACAGAGCAAATTAGTTTCTCATTAAACAGTTAATGCACATATTGTCTTGTGACATTGGTTGCCAACTCTGGGATGTGTCAACATTCTCCCCTCCTCCACCTCAGGTTCCCCATTTCCTTTTATCCTGCTTTGCTGTCCATTCCTGCCTTCTCGTCTTTGCCTTTGGGCTAGTGTGCCCATTTAGTCTCGTATACATGGTTGAACTACAAGTGTTATTATTTGTTTTATAGGTCTGTCTAATCTTTGGCTGAAGGGTGAAATATATCTTACTATTTTTGATAAAACTCAAGTATCTTCTGGGATGCTTGACTCTTAGACACTCTATAATTATTTGTTTTGTAAGCTGCCAGCAGAATGAAGAGAAGGTGGAAATAAATGGAAGTGAGACAACTTAAGTAATGAAACCATTATGTTTTAAAAACCTGTGATTGGCAAAGATATGTTTGCCTATTAACATGCCACTTAATACTTCTGAATAAATGTGGATAAGAAATGAGACAAAGTATTAAAATGGATTAGAGGAACCATTCCCTAGAGTAATTAGAAATTCGATTGTATTTTTATAGAAGATAAGTTAAAGTCTATTTAAAAGGCAGAGCATCTTTTGTGTGATTTCAAGGTATATTTGTATTCAGTGGTTCTCAAACTGTGACCCCTGGGCCACTAGCGTCAGCATCACCTGGGAATTTGTATAAATCATTAGGTACCTCAGACCTCTAGGTGATTCTGATACAGCTAAAGTTTCAGAACCACTGCTATACAAGTCTGTCTTCGTTTTTAATAACTAGCTTAGGTTGGCATAGTATGGGTTTTCTATTACAAGTGACAGAAATCTAGCTTGAAGCTTAAGGAAGAGGGAATTTACAGGCTCCCTCAGCTGGGTGTAGTGGTTAAGAGCTTGGCTGCTAACCAAAAGGTTGGCAGTCCGAATCCACCAGCTGCTGCTTGGAAACCCTATGGGGCAGTTCTACTCTGTCCTATAGGGTCGCTGTGAGTTGGAATCGACTCACTGGCAATGGGTTTGATTTTTATT
Source organism: Trichechus manatus latirostris (assembly GCF_000243295.1). NCBI lineage: Eukaryota > Metazoa > Chordata > Mammalia > Sirenia > Trichechidae > Trichechus > Trichechus manatus. The sequence continues at coordinate 7,395,884 of NW_004444042.1, forward strand.
TTTTTAGCTAGGTTGGAAGATTACTGGGATAGCTCACAGATTCAAAACAATAATTACAGGAATTTGGGGTTTGGAACTGCTTTTCTCTGTATATCTTTGTTCTGTTTATAGATTGGTTCCTATGTATTCTAGATAAGTGGGAAAGATCATCCCAGGCAGCTCCAGATTCACATCCTTTGAGCTTAGCAACTCCACAAACAGCTACTTTCTACCAGTTTACAAACCTACTCCTCAACCATTATGGAGATGAGGGTCAATGACTAGCCTAGCCTGGATTATACGTCTGTCTCTCAGAGGAAGGGGGATAGGAAAGTATGCTAATCTGACAGTATAGTCCACTACTAGATAGCAGGGTTGCTTTCATATCAGGCTTAACTATCTTTGAAGCAATGAGAAGAGAAACCTGGAGGTTTGTAGAGTTGGAAAATGGAACATGTGCAAAAGTAAATAGAGTTTGCTAGCTACTTTTTTTTGTGTTAGAAGGTAGTTAACCACTTTTTAAAGACTTAGGGTGCCATAATAAGGAATTTGATGTTTTAGGTTGTTATTATTATTTTGTCTATTGTTGTAGTCTAAATGAAGTTTACATTTCAAGTTAGTCTCCCATACAAAAATTTATACATACATTGTTATGTGACCCTAGTTGCTCTCCCCATACTGTGACAATGACAACACACTCCTCCTTTCCATCTCTGATTCCCCATGACCATCCAACCAGCTCCTAACCCTCTCTGTCTTCCCATCTTACCTCCGGACAGAAGCTGCTCGTTTAGTCTCTTGTATCTACTTGAGCTAAGAGGCACACTCCTCACGAGTATCACTTTATGTCCCACAGTCCAGTGCAATCCCTGTCTGAAGAGTTGGCCTCAGAAATTGTTTTAATTCTGGGCCGATAGAGAATCTGGGGACCATGCTTTCTGGGGTCCCTCCAGTCTCAGTCAGACCATTAAGTCTGGTCTTCTTACTAGAATTGGAGTTCTGCACCCCACCTTTCTCCTGCTCCATCTGGGACTCTGTTGTGTTCCCTGTCAGGGCAGTCATTGGTGATAGCCAGGCATCATCTAGTTCTTCTGGTCTCAGGCTGATGAAGTCTGGTTTATGTGGCCCTTTCTGTCTCTTGGGCTACTACCTTCCTTGTGTCTTTGGTGTTCTTCGTTCTCCTTTGGTCCAGCTGGTTGGGACCAAGTGATGCATCTTAGATGGCCACTTGCAAGCTTTTAAGACCGCAGACACCACTCACCAAAGTAGGATGCAGAACATTTACTTAATAAGCTTTGTTATGCCAGTTGACCTAGATGTCCCCTGAAAGCATGGTCCCTAGACCCCTACTCCCGCTACTGTGTCCCTCAAAGTGTTTGATTGTATTCAGGAAAC
>NW_004444042.1:7397891-7399396 GCF_000243295.1 Trichechus manatus latirostris
TGGATTAATGCTAGCCTTGTTGGGGTGAGATGATATCTCATTGTAGTTTTGATCTCCATTTCTCTGATGGCTAATGATCCTGAGCATTTCTTTATGCATCTGTTAGCCACCTGACTATCTTCTTTGGCGAAGTGCCTGTTCGTATTCTTTGACCATTTTTTAATAGGGTTATTTGTCTTTTTCTGGTTGAGGTTTTGCAGTATCTTGTAGATTTTAGAGATTAGACGCTGATTGGATTTGTTGTAGCCAAAATTTTTTTTCCAGTCTTTAGGTTGTCTTTTTACTCTTTTGGTGAAGTCTTTTGATGAGCATAAGTGTTTGAATTTTTAGGAGCTCCCATTTGTCTAGTCTCTCTTCTGGTGCTTGTGCATTGTTACTTATGGTTCGTATTGTGTTTATGCCATGTATTAGGACTCCTAGCATTGTCCCTATTTTTTCTTCAATGATCTTTTTGTTTTTGATTTTATATTTAAGTCTTTGATCCATTTTGTGTTAGTTTTTGTCCATGGTATGAGGTATGGGTCTTGTTTCAGTTTTTTGCAGATGATGGCTATCCAGTTATGCCAGCACCATTTGTTAAAGAGACTGTCTTTTCCCCTATTAATGGGCTTTGGGCCTTTGTCAAATATAAGCTGCTCATAGGTGGATGAATTTATGTCTGGATTCTCAATTCTTTTCCATTGGTCTATGTATTTGTTGTACCACTACCAGACTGTTTTGACTACCATGGCAGTATAATAGGTTCTCAAATCAGATACTGTGAGGCCTCCCACTTTGTTCTTCTTGAGTAAGCTTTACTTATTTGGGGCCTCTTCCCTTTTCATATGAAGTTGGTGATTTGTTTTTCCATCTTATTAAAAAATGCTGGTGTAATTTGGATTGGGATTGCATTGTATTTGTAGATCGCTTTGGGTAGAATTGACATTTTCACAATGTTGAGTCTACCTATCCATGAGCAAGGTATGTTTTTGCACTTATGCATGTATCTTTTGGTTTCTTGCAGTAGTGTCTTGTAGTTTTCATTGTATAGATCTTTTACTTCTCTGGTTAGATTTATTCCTAAGTATTTTATCTTCTTGGGGGCTATTGTAAATAGTATTGATTTGATGATTTCCTCTTTGAGGTTCTCTTTGTTGGTGTAAAGGAATCCAATTGATTTTTGTATGTTTATCTTGTATCCTGAAACTTTGCTGAAATCTTCTATTACGTCCAGTAGGTTTCTTGTGGATTCTTTGGGGTTTTCTGTGTATAAGATCTTATCATCTGCAAATAGAGATACTTTGACTTCTTTCCTACCTATCTGGACGCCCTTCATTACTTTTTCTAGCCTAATTGCTCTGGCTAGGACCTCCAGCACAGTGTTGAATAAGAGTGGTGATAAAGGGCATCCTTGTCTGGTTCCCGTTCTGAAGGGGAATGCTTTCAAAGTCTCTCCATTTAGGATGATGTTGGCTTTGTATAAATGCCCTTAATTATATTGAGGAATTTCCACTCTATTCATATTT
>NW_004444042.1:7402468-7413298 GCF_000243295.1 Trichechus manatus latirostris
GGTATTGACTATTGTCTCTGAGCCATCAATAAGTTAATATATTTATTTATTTTATGTTTGCTTACTGTGTCCTAGCTTCTTGTTTTGTTTTGATATGCCCAAATAGGCTGCTCGTATGAGCTGGTTTGATTATTGGCACCTTTCAAGCTCTAATGTCCTTCATCAGTTGGTTAGATCTTTTACTAGGTTTGTGAGCTCTGGAGTCTGCCCACTCCTCCTGTATGGATTCAGCTCAGGGGCCCAGGTAGATAGCCACCGAGTGTGTGGTGTAAGCTCTCACTTACAGTCCTAGACAGGCATGGGTGATTGGTGTAGGCACAGACATCTGGCTGCATCAGGGGGACACACTCTGATTAAGGCGGGGGCTGACGGTTGCCCCCGAGTGTCCAGGAGGAAGACGTGTCTCTCTTTCCTAGAGTGTGTAGGTGGGTGGTTTTGCAGCCAGAATATGAGCACCTAATGCTGTTGGCTGTAAGGACTGGGTGGCATCTCTTATTCATGGGCCCCTCTCGCAGGTGGCTAGGTGGCGTGGGTGGAGCCACCAGTCCTCAGGCCCTGATGTGGGTAGTTGAAGACCCTGCTTAATAGTTAGAGCAGTGTCAAATGTCAGGAACCTGCCACTTCACAGCTAAAACAGTTGAAGTTAGACTTCCGTTATATACCTTGTTGTACTGCAGTAATGAGGGCCTACACTGTTGAGATGTGCCCACACAAGTCTGTGTAGGGGGAAAGGCACTCAGAGTCCATGGATCCTTTATGCCTGTGCCTAGGCAAAGGAGCTGTGCCTACCCTGGGTTCCTGGCTTAGGGGAGCTGGCAGTTTATTTTTTCTTCTGTTTGTTAATTTGTTGACTCTCCAAGGCAGGGAGAATGGCTCCGGGCGTGTGACAGTCTACTTCCGGTCCAGGGGACCCGGCAATTGCTGAAGCTGGCCTGGGACCCAGTGCAGAGCAGGGAGCGAAGAGGTAAATGGAAGAGAGATTTTTCCCTAAGAGGGTTGTTTTGATCCACGCAGTAAGCCATGCGCAAATACTTATCTTTCCCTGATGAGGGCTGCTTCTCACTGGTTCTGGGTGGCTGTGTAGATTGTCAGTGGCTGGGTCTCTCCTGGTGCAGAAAACGTGCCTCCTGAGGACTGACGCTTGCCTGCCTCACCGCTCACCCCTGAGTTGCTCAGGCCTGAAGGGCTCAGGCTCTCGCAGGGTCAGATCTGGCAACTCCTCACTGCTTCCGAACCATCTCTCCCTCCCTCTGCCACTCAGTCCAGTTCCTCAACTCTGCCTTTGATGTTCAGGGCTCCCAGATTGCCATATATAGTTGAATCACTTGTTTTTTTGGGCCATTGTTGTAAGAGGGTCCACCAGAAGCGTCTGACTACTCCACCGTCTTGGCCCCGCCTCCCCAGGGGTTATTTTTGGTTTGAGGTTTAAAGATTATCTCAGGGTAGTAGTTTCAGGATGTCTGGAGTCCGTGAAAATTTGTAATTCTCTTTGCGTATTCCCCTTTTGATCAGGATTCTTCTGTGGAATCTTTGATCAGAATGTTCAGTAATGGTAGCCAGGCAACTTCCAGTTCTTCTGGTCACATGACGAAGGAGGCAGTTGTTCATGGAGGCAGTTCCACGTCCTCCTCCTATTCCTGACTCTCTTTCCTCTGTTATTCCAGGCGAATAGAGACCAATTTTTGTGCCTTGGATGGCCACTTGCAAGCTTTTAAGACCCCAGGCACTACACATCGAACTAGGAGGTAGAACAGAAGCACTAAACATGTAATTAGAAAATCCCTTGAGGTTTTTGGTTGTGTATAAGCAGCCTCAGCATCTACTCTTCTTCTATATATTTTCTTGCATAGTTATGATCATATTGTGATGTTGATGTTTAAATCTTGTGTTTTCCTTTAACTTCACAAGTTAAAGGATATGATTCTTGACACATAACACCATCGTTAGATACTTTTAATTATTAATTTGTTACATTTGTTTAATTGTTCATTTGATGGGCAAAAAAATGTATTTTAATTTTTTATGTCATTGATTACTCATGAATTTGAGCATTGTTTTTGTTAGCTATGTATAGTTCCTCTTTTGTGACTTTTTGCATCTGTTATCCACTTATCTATTAGCATCCTAGTGGTTTTCTTGTTGATTTGTATAAGCTTCTTCTTTTTTTTTTTTAATTGTGCTTTAATTGAAAGTTTACAATTCAAGTCAGTTTCTCATACAAACATTTATACACATGTTGTTATGTGACCCTAGTTGCTCTCCCTGTACTGTGACAGCACACTCCTCCTTTCCACTCCAGATTTCCCATGTCCATTCAGCTGGCTCCTGACCCTCTCTGCCTTCTCAACTCACCTCTGGACAGGAGCTGCCCATTTAGTCTCATGTATCTACTGAAGCTAAGAAGCACACTCCTCACGAGCATCGCTTTATGTCCCATAGTCCAGTCTAATCTTTGTCTGAAGAGTTGGCCTTGGGAATGGTTTCAGCTCTGGGCCGACAGAGAGTGTGGGGGCCATATCTTCTGGGGTCCCTCTAGTCTCAGTCAAACCATTAAGTCTTGTCTTTTTACTAGTTTGAGTTCTGCACCCAACTTCTCTCCTGCTCCATCAGGGACTTTCTGTTGTGTTCCCTGTCAGGGCAGTCATTGGTGGTAGCCAGGCACCACCTAGTTCTTCTGGTCTCAGGCTGATGGAGTCTCTTGTTTATGTGGCCCTTTCTGTCTCTTGGGCTAATATTTTCCTTGTGTCTTTGGTGTTCTTCATTCTTCTTTACTCCAGATGGGTTGGGACCAATTGATGCATCTTAGATGGCTGCTCACTTGCTTTTAAGACCCCAGTTGCCACTCACCAAAGTAGGATGCAGAACATTTTATTAATAAACTGCATAAGTTTATTAAATGAGCTTTTTTTTTTAAAAGATAGGTTTCTAGTTTGTCATTTATAGTTTTTTAATATACATAAATTTTAATTTTTTGTGTATTTAAATTCCACCTGACTTTTGATGTGCTATTTGTTTTATCTTTTGTTTAAATTTAGAAATTCTCCTTTTGTAGAGATCTGATAACTTTTGTTTTTATTGTCTGTTTTATATTGTTTTGTTAATTGAAACTCTTTAATTCACCTAAAAAATTTGCTGCATTATGTAAGGTAAAGGTATATTTATTCTTCATATGATTAATAATTTGAATTGTTATATAAGCTCTGTCATTTTAAAAACATAGTTGTCAAGCTATTGCATTTGAAGAGAAAATCATCTTAACCTTCTTTTAGTTATTCCTGCAGGCTAATGGGTTCTTAATTCATTGTGAGATTTAAGGATAATGACAGACGACAAACTTAAGTGACAATATATTTTATCAATGAAAAAATAACTTCTTATTTGACATCTAAACTTTCTCATCAGAATTAAGACTTTAGACAGCATTTGTGATTAGTCTTATGTTAGTGAAAATGTGTTTTCTAGAAATAACATTTATATATGAAGAAAATTATGGAAGAAATCTGTTTAAACAGTGGGAAAATTCTAGACTCTTCAGGCAGCCCAGCATTTTGGAAAGTCTTATTTTGGCAGGAGCCCCAGAGAGGAAGTGTCTGCATCTGCTACATTCTAGAAGCCTTCCCAAAGACTCTCTGTAAGGCAGCCAAGAGAACAGTGTATTTCACTACTGTGTGGTTCTGGAAATGTCTAGAAGTTTGTGACAAACTGGAGGGAGGAGACTTAGGACTACTTGCAGAATGTCAGTTTTTGTGGTGATCTAGTTTTACCGAGGTTCAAGTTAAGGGGTAAGTAGGGTGATTTTTCAGCTTTTGTGGAGTAGGGAACTTACCGTATGTACTTGGGCCTCTTGCATTAGGTGAATCTACGTGGAAGAATCGGAGTTGCCTGCACAAAGAGGAACTCAGACAGGAATAGAGTTACAGGGGCAAGTGTAACTTATTCTCCTGTAAAGTAGTAAGAAAGATTTAAAGTTCATGTTTGTGGTGGAGAAGGAGCAAGAGAATAGTGCTCGCAGGGCATTTGGGAAAGCAAGGTAAAGCCTTTCTGCTGGTTAGTTGATATGCACATCTGCCATGAAAAATACACACTAGAAAACATATCTGGGACAAAGAGAAAAAACAGTAGAAGGGCTTTGCTGACAGGTTAAAAAAAAAAAAAAAGCCATAACTATGTACTAGGCTTTTTACATAGAACAGAGTAGATAAGAGAAAAAAACTCAAAACTGGAAACTCTGAGAGGTTTATTCTTTTTTTGGATTCTCTGTGGCTTAAAAAAAAAAAGCTTTACTGAGATGTAATTCACATACCACAAAATTCACCCATTTAATGTGCACAACTCAGTGGCTTTTTAGTACATTTACAGAGTTGTTCAACTGTCAGTTGCTACAGTCAATTTTAGGACATTTTCATCACCTCAAAAAGAAATTCCCCAAATCTACAACTTTTAATTGAATTTGTTTTAAAATTTAAAGCCATACGGGAAAAAAGGCAGAATAGATTAGGAATTTTAAGGATTAATCAGAAAGCTCTGAAATCTGTTCTTTTCCCTCTTTAGAACATAGTCTAGCATCTTTACAATGTATTTTGGTAATATTTAAATTAAGATATTTTAATAAAGTGGTATATTTTTATGGGAAATTCATGGTCTTGATCTAGATCACAGAGAAAACTTATTCTTCAGGCTATATGGAAGAGCGAATACTACTATTAAATTACCCTTTTTTTTTTTATCATTGTGCTTTAAGTGATAGTTAATAATTCAAGTTAGTCTCTCATACAAAAATTTATACATACATTGTTATGTGACCCTAGTTGCTCTCCCTGTATGGTGACAGCACACTCTTCCTTTCCACCCTGGATTTCCCATGTCCGTTCAACCAGCTCCTGACCCTCTCTGCCTTCTCATCTCACCTCCAGACAGGAGCTGTCCATTTAGTCTCATGTATCTATTTACTTGAGCTAAGAAGCACACTCTTCACGAGTATCATTTTATGTCCCACAGTCCAGTCTAATCTTTGTCTGAAGAGTTGGCCTTGGAAATGGTTTTAGTTTGGGGCTAACAGAGAGTCTGGGGGCTAAATTACTGTTAATTGCAGTAGTAACTAAGAAAACAAACTCAGATTGAATTTTTAAGTATAAATTATCAGGCGATAACATATGCACATTTTGCGCTAATACAAAATATCAATTAGTATGCTATATGAAAAATAAGATGACAGTAGGCATAAACAAAAGCTATTATTAAGTTATTAAATCAGTTAAAAAATTGTATGGGCAACCTTGAGGTCAGACTTATTTTGTTCACAGGAAGAATAGGTAAGCACGTTTTCCTACCACTCCTTTTCTTTTTCTTTCTCTCTTTTTTTAGTAATGGCCGTATTTCTCTTGTAGGTTGTGAACCTGTCAAATTAAATCTGCCAAGATGATCTGGTATACTTTAATTGTTGGGATTTTACTTCCTCGGTCTTTGGCTCATCCAGGCTTTTTTACTTCTATTGGTAAGTCTTATTATTTTTTGCTTTGTGTTGTTTTTGCATTTAAAAATTTCCATTTTTTAGTTTTTTAAACCAATAAAAACAAATGCAGTATATTCCCAGAAACTAAAGTATTGGTTCAGTCCCTTCCCCTCTAAAAGTTCCTTTTTCTTTTTTTTAAATTAAAAATTTTTAATTTTTTGTTTATAAAAATAATACATTTACAGGTTAGACATTTATGAAAATTAGAAAAGCATACCAAAGAAAATTACTCATAATGAGTCCAGTCAAGTATAACCATTGCAAATAATTTAATGCATATGTTTAGTCTTTTTTGATGTACAGATACACAAATAATATACTGCACATCATTTTGTAACCTGCTTTTTACCACTTAAGATTTACTTCACAAGTTCACAGTTTTATTCTACATCATAATTTTAAAAAATCCTTAAATGTATTACAAAAAAAAGCATATTGGTTAAAGGGGGAAAAGAACAGAATTACATGAAATGTAAAACATCCCCATGTCCCCAGCCCTTAAGAAGTATTCTGCATAATTTGATGTGTATCCTCCTGTGTTTTCTTGTATGCATAATTTATCTGTCTTAAATGAGATGCTTTCCTTCATCCTGTTGACTAGTTTTATCCCTGTGTAATTGTAGAGCTAGCAAAAACAAAAGTATTATGTATTTATAATACCTAATTTTAAGATATAAAGTGACGAGTCCTGCCATTCCATTGTAAATAAACAGATTTTTTCGATTTTAGTTATGAGGTACTCTTTATTTACTGTGCTTTAGATGAAGGTTTACAGAGCAAATAAATTAGTTGCTTTTTAAACAGTTAACACACATACTGTTTTGTGATATTGGTTGCCAACCCTGTGACGTGTCAACACTCTCCCCTTCTCAGCCTTGGGTTCCCCATTTCCATTCATCCAGTTTTCCTGTCCCTTCCTGCCTTTTCATCCTTTTATCTGGGCTGGTGTGCCCATTTAGTCTTGTATACATGGTTGAGCTACATGTATTATTGTTTGTTTTATGGGCCTGTCTAATCTTTGGCTGAAGGGTGAACCTCAGGAGTGAAGTACTTTTTTTTGTTGTTAGTGTAGTTTTTGCTTATTGAATAGAATTTTAGTTCTAACTTGACTCAAACAAACAAAAAAGTGAGGAGGGCTGTGGTGAGGAAGAAGAAACATTGATCCTTGGAAAATACTACTTGGAATTTGTGAATGAATTTATAGATGAAAGACAATTGGCCGGCATAGTCCAAGCTTGTAAAAGCTTTAAAAATTAGAATTGACACACAACAAAATTTTGGGCTTTATTTTTATCTGGTAAAAAAAGGAAAACAAACAAAAAAAAGACGCTCTTTGCCAACATACCTGATTCATGCTGGTTAAATTCTCTCATAGAATGACGCATTCTCAGTCATTCTTAAATTATTCTAAAATGCTGTGTTTATAAATCTGAGTATTTGATAGCTTTCTCTCCCTTTTCCCCCTCTAGGTCAGATGACTGATTTAATCTACACTGAGAAAGATCTGGTGACCTCCCTGAAAGACTATATTAAGGCAGAAGAGGACAAGTTAGAACAAATAAAAAAGTATGCAGAATGTTTTACTTATTAAGGCTCTGACTCTACTTGAATGTTTTCTTCCTAGAGCTAAAATATTTTTTGAGTGGAAGTGAAAGCCACCCATCAGTGTTACAAAGGGTCAAGGGTGGAAATGGCTGAAATAGGAGCATAGAAAACAAGAGTTAAACCTGGGCCAAAGGTTCATGTGAAACAGCATGGATTGAGATAAGAATATGGATGGGTGAGGGAAGTTGACTAACAATTTAAAAAAGTGGCTGCCAATATTTCATTCTACCCTAACCTGCTCAGTCAAGCTACCTGCTGGAGCAGTTTTCCAGTGTATTTTTCCTTCTTCACTCCTGTGGTTCTGTTGTAGAGATTATGGTGATAAATAAGTATGGTTAGTATTTAATTGATATGGTTCTTTTCAAATGCTAATTTGTTTTGAATTGACTCAGGTTCATAGTTAATCCTGACCTGAGAATTCCTGCCTTTCATTTAATAAGAAGCTAAGTATTCAGATTTTTGTTTTAAAATAATTTCTAGGTACCGAGTTTAGAATTTTGGTATCAATTTGATTTAAATGCAAATGTAACTGAATTGGGGTTGGTTAATTTGTACTTTGTAATAATCACTTATTTGGCCTTAAGAACATATGAAGAAGTGGATTTTAGATTCTTACCAGGGGGAATCCAATAGCAACTTTTATTATAACCATTTGGGAGAAACAAAACCAAAACAAAAAGGTGCTAGTTGTATTTTGATTATGCCATGTTATATTTTATCCATAAAAGAACCTTGGTTTAAAAAAAAAAATCTTTATAATTTTATTTTAAAAAGAAATTATAGGTATAGTTTTAAGTCAAAAACCTCTAGTCTTTTTTTTTTTTTGAGCACTTTCTAATTGGGTTTGTCGTTACTAAGTGTATATATACTCCATGTATATGTCTTATACGCATAGATGGTCAGAGAAGTTGGATCGGTTAACCAGCACAGCGACAAAAGATCCAGAGGGCTTTGTTGGACACCCTGTGAATGCATTCAAGTTAATGAAACGTCTGAACACTGAGTGGAGTGAGTTGGAGAATCTGGTCCTTAAGGATATGTCAGATGGTAAGTTTGAGGAGACTAATGAGCCAAAAAAAGTAACGTGATATTGGTATCATCTGTAGAAATGCAAAACCTAGTGATTAATTCAATTCCCAGAACATCAAGTGTTCAGTGTTGTAACTGAATTATTGCTTGGGTGTGTTTGGTTTGGCTAGTTAATTTAGGCAAGTATCCTAATTCTTTGATTATTTATTTTAAAAAAAAAAAAGGTATTCTGCTATTGGTGACTAACGTTTGTGCTTTTTGCTTTGAAATCTACAAAAGTGATTAGTTTATTTGGCATATAGCTTAATTTCTGAGGATAATCATTTTTATGTAACCCTTCAGACTTTAAAAATTTATGCATATTTTTAATCATCTTTCATTGATTTTTAATGTGCTCGCAGTGATATTATAAGGAAAAGTGTTAGCTGTTTACTCCCTAGTATTTGAAACTTAGGATTATTTTACTTAATGTAGGCAATAAATAAAAAAAACAAGCCTGCAAACAGTACTAATGAGTAAGCCTTTCTAAGTGAAACAGTAAAATTGTACTTGGAGTATTGAGGTGTTTCAGGTATTTTATTAAGAGATACAGAAAACTAAGCCTAGAGTTTAATGAAGTAAACCCAACCCACTGCCATCAAGTTGATTCCAAATCATAGTGATCCCATCGGGTTTCCGAGGCTGTAAATGTCTATGGAAGCTGACTGCCGCGTATTTCTCCCACAGAGCTGCTGGTGGTTTCTAACCACTGACCTTATGGTTAGCAGTTGATGGCTTTAACCTCTGTACCACCAGGACTCCTTAATGAAGTAAAGGGGTTATATTTAGTACATAGTAGAGGCTGAAATATTTCTTGAATAACTGAAGGTGGCAAAAGAAAAAAAGAAAGAGACCTCACGGATGCTGAGCTAGCTATAGAGATGGAATGTTCCAAGGGTGCTTACAAGTGTTTGTGAGCAGTGGAGTGAAATATTATGCACAGGACAGGACACCTTGGAAAGAAAAATTAAGGGAAATACTTGTGAATACTTCGTCATTATGAGAAGGAATTGCCTGTGATTGTTTTTTCTCCTATATAACACCATGAGAACATTTTTTCATCCTCAAGTAATGACCTGTATGGCCTAAGTTCTTTTATACTATGAACCTTGAGACGTTGGCATTTTAATCTGTTATTGTCATCCCATAATGCTACAATATGTATACTTTTCTCTTTTTATTACAGAAGATTTCAGCAATTGCTTGGATTTTGTTTTGGGGCATAAGAAGCATTACAGTCTTCTGTAAAATTTGCAGAATTTCCTTGTAAAATTCATGTGGAGATTGTGACTGGGAGTTGGTCTTAAAACTAAAAAATGTACTTGATATGAACTTTTGGCCTTCTTCTAACTGGTTGCTCATTTTTTATTTGTACATTTCCATTAACATAAAAATGCCTGGCCTTTTGCTGATTAAAATACACATAGTTGATTATAAGTAAGTGAGAGGGTCGGAAGGTCTCATACACAATTTTTATTTGCAAATGATGACACTTATTATTAAAATTTTAAACCACTTTTTGCTTTTTTTTTTCTCCTTGAGGAGTACTTAGCATCTATTCTCCTTAGGGGTTATATAGTTATCAGTAATTGATTTGTTAGTTTGGTTTTTGCTATATCTTATATAAACCCTCTTTAAGGTTAGGTTTTATATATATAGCAAATCTGGACGGATGAGTACTATATTTTTATTAAATATATCTGAATATATTTTAATAAACTGGCTTAACTGGTAACCTTAAACATCTGTCCTTACCCTCAAAGAATTTCACCAAACTTTATATATTTACTGGTACATTATTAGTGGTACATGGAAGAAGCAAACAACTTTATTTAAGCTTATAGATTTTATTTACCATCTATTGTCTGAAATATAATTTACTGCCAATTAATGTAATTTTCCAGTCCATGAATCTGTTCATTTCTCAAGCTTAATAGAGGCACATTTTGTTTTCTTGCTGTTTTGTAAAAATATAATTATTTATAATTGTAAAATAATTATAATTGTAAAAACTGAATTTGTCTAGTTGATCTTTATCTACTAATGCGGATGTAATTTATGCAATAACCTTACTTAAGCAACATTAGAAAGGTTTTGGGAGCTAAGAAGTTTCCTGAATGCAATCAAACACTTTGAGGGACAGAGTAGCAGGGGTAGGGATCTGGGGACCATGCTTTCAGGGTACATCTAGGTCAATTGGCATAACAAAGCTTACTAAGAAAATGTTCTGCATCCTACTTTGGTGAGTGGCATCTGGGTCTTAAAAGCTTGGAAGCAGCCATCTAAGATACATCAGTTGGTCCCAACCACCTGGAATAAAGGGGAATGAAGAACACCAAAGACACAAGGAAAGTATTAGCCCAGGAGACAGAAAGGGCCACATAAACCAGAGACTTCATCAGCCTGAGACCAGAAGAACTAGATGGTACCTGGCTACCACCAGTCATGGCCCTGACAGGGAACACAACAGAGAGTCCCTGATAGAGCAGAAAGGTGGGGTGCAGAACTCAAGTTCTAGTAAGAAGACCAGACTTAATGGTCTGATTGAGACTGGAGGAACCCCGGAAAGCATGGCCCCTGGATTCTCTATCAGCCCAGAACTAAAATAATTTCCAAGGCCAACTCTTCAGACAGGGATTGGACTG
>NW_004444042.1:7413398-7429114 GCF_000243295.1 Trichechus manatus latirostris
ACTGTGGGACATAAAGCGATACTCGTGAGAAGTGTGCCTCTTAGCTCAAGTAGATACAAGAGACTAAACAGGCAGCTTCTGTCCGGAGGTGAGATGGGAAGGCAAAAGGGGTTAGGAGCTGGTTGAATGGACATGGGGAATCAGGGGTGGAAAGGAGGAGTGTGCTGTCACAGTATGGGGAGAGCAATTAGAGTCACATAACAAAGTATGTATACATTTTTGTATGGGAAAAAATAAGAAAATAAAAAGGTTTTGGGAAGTTTGTACAAGTAGCAATATGTCAAGTCTCATTCCGTGTATTTAATTTTTCTTGCCAAGTATACAGAACTTTCATGGCATGGTAGAAAACTATTATGAAATAGATTTTGAAAAATCCTTATAAAGCTTCTGTATTGGAAGTTTAGAAGTCCTTTCTTTTTTTGTATTTCAAGGGTTTATCTCTAACCTAACCATTCAGAGACAGTACTTCCCTAATGACGAAGATCAAATTGGGGCAGCTAAAGCTTTGTTGCGTCTCCAGGACACCTACAATTTGGATACAGATACCATCTCAAAGGGTAATCTTCCAGGTAAGAGAATTCTTCCATTCTATAAAACACGTCTTACCTGGCTTCTTTGTTCAATCTATTTGAACAATGTTAATGTGAAAAAAGACCTGTATTTTGAGATTTCATAGCCTTGAGGACAAAAGAAGTCCCTTTCTTTAGGAAATGACAGCTTGTTACTGTGAAAGCTTATATTTATAGGGACTAACTTAAGTGGCAATTTTAGTGTATAAGAAGAAGAAATAATCATTTTTCCAAATTTTTTTTTCAAAGCACCCATTAATGCTTGACTGCTTTGTATGTAAAGCTCTAAGGGAATTGATAATCAAAGTTTATATACTCAGTACTTACAAACCAAGATGTGTTGGGTATGGACAATCATATTTTTAAAGTGTTCTGCAGTATGGAACATCCTGCTTTCTGACCTATTGTTTGTAAAACCTCTTTTTTTTTTTTTAAATTGCAACTTATTTTACGATAGTTTACTTTTGCCATCTTTTACTTTTTTTATGATTCTGTAGTTTACTACTATTAGTATGTCCTGTCACTATCAATTGGGGGAATAAAATATGTAACCTCTATCTTCATGCTAGTCTGTGGGAAGCACAAATTTTTAAGCACTCAGCTACTAACAGAACAATTGGTGGTTCAAATCCACCCAGAGGCTGCTTGAAGGAAAGGCATGGCGATCTACTTCTGAAAGATCACAGCCATTGAAAACCCTATGGAGCACAGTTATACACTGACACCTATGGGGTCACCATGAGTCGAAATTGACTCTACCGCAATTGGTTTTTTTTAAAATTTTTATACTGAAGTTGATTTTCTAAGTAGGAAAGAACAGTGGAATGAGTTATTTATCAAGATGTTTTCTTGCTCATCTTTCTTCATTTGGGATGAAGTATCAAGTGGGAAAGCTAACCCTGGTATAATATTAAATAAAATTTCTGTTAAGCTAGAATATAATACATTAGGTTTGGACTTCTAAAAATGTACACATTTGCAAATTTTATTTTATTTGTTTATACCAATATTGTACATGATAACATTTCTGACAAGATGATAACCTTATTTAATTGGTGTCTTGGTCATCTAGTCAGCTATAACAGAAATACCACAAGTGGATCGCTTTAACAAAGAGAAGTTTATTCTCTCAGAGTCCAGTAGCCTAGAAGTCCGAATTCAGGGTGCTGGCTCCAGGGGAAGGCTTCCTCTCTCTGTCAGCTCTGGAAGAAGTCCTTGTCATCAGTCTTCCCTTGGTCTGGGAGCATCTCAGCCCAGGAACCTCAGTTCCCAGGGATGCACTCTGCTCCTGGTGCTGCTTTCTTGGTGTTATGAGGTCCCCTTGTCTCTCTACTTGCTTCTCTCTTTTATATCTCAAAAGAGATTGGCTTAAGACACTATCTAATCTTATAGATCTCATCAGTATAACTGCCGCTAATCCATCTTACTAAATCATAGTGATAGAATTTATAACACATAGGGAAATCACATCAGATGATAAAATGGTAGACAGTCATACAATACTGGGAATCATGACCTAGCCAAGTTGACAGATATTTTGAGGGGGCACAATTCAATCCAGGACGATTGGTTTCTGGTTTAAAATCATCAATTCATTTAATGAATATTAACTGTTTAGTATGTACCAGTCATTATGTTAGGTACGAGGGACACAATAATGAACAAGACAAATACTGCCCTTGCTCTTAGGGTACTTACGTTCTTAAGATATAATGTGATAAATGCCTGGATGGAGGAAATTCAGGATACTGGGAGACATAGAAGGAAGCCTAATTCTGGACTTGATAAGAAGTGTAAAGGAAGGCTTGCTGAAGAGATGACGTGAAATAAAACTGAGATCTAAAGGACAAGGAATTAGCTAGGAAAATAGGGTAGAGGGGAAGAAAAAGGGGGATAGGCAAAGCATGCTAGGCAGAAGAATCATGTATAAAACCCAGAGAAGAGAGAGCCCATTGCATTCAGATAAAACTAGCAAGTGTTTTATATAGCTTGATGTAGAGTTGAAGGGATGGGGCTTAGTTTTACTGAGAGATGAGGCTAGAGAGGTAAGCAAAAGCTATTTCTTGACACACTTTGTAAGCCATATGGAGGAGTTTGAACTGTCCTGAGCACAATGGGGAGCCACTGAAAAGTTTTAAACAGAGAAGTTACATGATTTTTATTTTAGAATTATTATTCTGGCTACAGAATGGAGATTGGATGGGAGCCTAGGGACAGAGATAAAGAAGCTAGGGAGGAGACTTGCAAAAATTTAAGTAAGAGATGATAGTGGTCTGAACTAGGCTAGCTAGCAGATATGGAGAGAAGTGGATAGGTTGTCAAGCTGTTTAGGAGGTGAAATAGTAGAATTTGATAGTGGGCTGGATATGGGTTTCTGGTTTAAACAACTAACTACTGTAGTTGGGTTCTATTCCACAAGATGGAGAAGATAAGCAGGTTTGGTGTGTATGGGGATAATAAATTTCATTTAGTTTACTATGTTTGTTTTTATTTAAAACTATTATCTTCCCATCAAATGGTATTGTGAATTGTTTAACCCTGAACTTACTGCGTTTAGTCTTAGGAAATTCATTGTTTTCCCTGAGTACCCAGGCTTTTATTCTAGACATCAGTTGGTAAGACTTTCATATAGGATAACTGAAAGTAAAACTCTGAGAATATGTATAATTATTTCTCATTGGGGCACTAGTCATCTTTTGTCATATACTTTTTATGTCCATATTGATTTCTCTTTCTCTTCATGTCACTGTTCTGGGGTTAGTTCTTACTGAATTTTCCTTTCATGTACATTATTTATAAATAGAGTAACTGAAATTTCCTAAGCATAGTATGTTCCATAAATGGTAAAATAACACTATAGTGAACCAATAAAAAGTTTTTAGACTTTTTTCCCTCCTCCAAACCTTTTTTGTTATTGTTGTTAACGGTAAAACATAAATATGTTTGAAGCCCCCTGTGTCCCTTCCCTTCCTCCCTAGAGGTAATAATTATTCTGAATTTGGTGTGTCTCCTTCCATCTTTTCATACTTTCACTACATATTGTATTGTTTGTGTTCTTAGATTTTACATAAATAATACACTCTGTGTATCTTTCTCTGCATCCTTTTTCATTCAGTATCTTGAGTAAATTTATACATGTTGTGTTGCTGAAATTCATCTAACTGCTGTATCATATTGTAAAACACAATTGACATTTAGATTGTTTCCAATTTTTTGCTGTATCACTTTCACCAAACATGTCTTCTTGTACCCATGTGCATACGTGCTGGAGTTCCTCCAGGATATAAGAAGTCATAGGGTATATGCCTCTTCACCTTTACTGTATGTGACCAGATTGGTTCCCAAAAGAGATGCACCAATTTATATGCTCGTCAGCAATGTATGAGAATTCACATTTCTTCCTATGCTTGCTAACCCTTGTTTTTGTCAGGACTTTAAAATTTTAGCAGTTTTGGGTGTGAAAGGGTGGGGGTTAGCGGGTGAGGAATGTCATATTTTTAAATGACCCCCCTAAGAAGTCAGAGAAATGCTTATTTCAGTGGATTTGTATTTCTTTTTTAATTTTATTGTATTTTTGGTGGAAGTATACACAGAAAAACGGGTTCCCATTCAATAATTTCTATACATACTGTTCAGTGACATTGGTTACAGTCTTCACATTGTGTCAACATTCTCATTATTTCTGTTCTAGTTGTTCCATTCCCATTAACTTAGTCTCACTGCCCCCTGACCTTCTCATCCATGCTTTAGAGTAACTGTTGCCCATTTGGTCTCATATAGATAATTTTTTGAAAAGAGCGCAATACTCAAGGGTGACATTCCTTACTTTTTGAGCTAACCTGCTATTTAGTTAAAAGGTGACTTCAGGGGATAGTTTCAGTTCAAGGTTTAGAATATCTCAGGGCAATAATCTTGGGGATTCCTCCAGTCTCAGTGGGTTTAGTAAGTCTGGATTCTTTGAGAATTTAAAATTCTTTTCCACATTTTTCTCTGTTTCTATCAGGATCCTCCTATTATGACCCTGATCGGAACATTCGGTAGTGGTAGCCAGGCATCATGTAGTTCTTCTGGTCTCAAGATAGAGGAGGCCATGGTTCTTGGAGACAACTGGTCCTGTAGTCCAGTTCCTTCTCTGATTTTCAGATTTTCTTCTTTCTCTTTTGCTGCAGGCAAATAGAGACCAATGCTTGTATCTTAGATGGCCACTTGCAAGTTTTTAAGACACCAGACATTACTCACCAAACTAGGATGTAGAACATAAACTTTATAAACTGTATTATGTCACTTGACTGAGTTGTCTCACAAGACTATGAACCTCAGTCTTCAAACCAAGAAAACTAATTGTGTGAGGTGATTGGTTATGTCTAAGAAGTGTCAGCATCTGTAGCCCCTATATATATATATATATATACACCAAAAACCATATATATTTATATATATAAACCAAGAACCTGTAGCCATCAAGTCGATTCTGACTCATAGTGACCCTATAGAACAGAGTGGAACTGCCCCATAGGATTTCCAAGGAGTGGTTGATGGATTCGAACTGCTGACCTTTTGGTTAGCAGCTGAGCTCTTAACCACTGCTCCTCCAGGGCTCCATATAAATATTTGGTGGTGGTTGTTTTTGCAAAATTATATGTAACATAGCATTTACCAATACATCCTTTTTCTTGTGTACAACTTAGTGGCATCAGTTACATTAGTCAAGCTGTGCATACTTCACCCACATTCAGTACTACCTTTCCCATCACCATAAACAAAAAGTGACTACTATCTAGAGAATGATTCCCCGCTTCTCCTCCCCACCAACCCCTGGTAACCGCCAGTGAACATTGGTCTCTATATATACCTATTCCTGTCATTTTATAAAAGTGAGATCATACAGTATTTGTCCTTATTTCGCTTAGCATCATGTCCTCCAGATTCATCCATGTTGCAGGATGTTTCAGAACTCATTTTTCTTTTTGGTTACGTAGTATTCCATTGTAAGTTGTACCACATTTTGTTTATCCATTCATCCGTTAATGGGTACTTCGATTATTTTCATCTTTTTGCTATTGTGAATAATGCTGCAATGAACATAGGTGGGCATATATCTGTTCACGTTTCTTCTGTTATATCCCTAGGGTATATACCTAGAAGTGGAATTGCTGGGTCATAAGGTATCTCTATTTCTAATTTTTTGAGGAATCACTATACTGTTTTCCACAGTAGTTGACGATTTTACATTTCCACCAGCAGTGGATAAGCATTCCAGTGTCCACACATGATCACCAACATTTTTTACTTTCTGTTGTTTTGATCAATGCCATTTTCGCAGGGGTGAGGTGGTATCTCATTGTAGTTTTGATTTGCGTCTTTCTAATGGCTAATGACCATGAACATCTCTTCATGTGTTTGTTGGCCGCTTGAATGTCCTCTTTGGTGAAATGCCTGTTCATGTCCTTTGCCCATGTTTTGATTGGGTTATTTGTCTTTTTGTTGTTAAGTTGTAAAAGTTTTTTTTATATATTTTGAATATTAGAGCCTGTTATAGATTGAATTGTGTCCCCAAAAACTATGTGTTGTAAATCTTAACCCTTGTACTGGTGGTTATAATCTCATTTGGGAATGGGTTTTCTTTGTTATGTTAATGAGGCAGTATTAGTATAAGGTGTGTCTTAAGTCAGTCTCTTTTGAGATATAAAAAGAGCAGATTGAGCAAGCAATGGAGCAAGAAGGCAGAGATGGGGGAAGATAGATGCCATGCCACATGAGATCTCCAAAGAACCAAGAAACAGAAGATGAAAAGAGACAAGGACCTTCCCCCAGAGCCAACAGAGAGAGAACACCTTCCCTTAGAGCCAGTGCCTTGAATTTGGACTTCTAGCCTCCTAAACTATGAGAAAATAAATTTCTGTTTGTTAAAGCCACCCACTTGTGGTATTTCTGTTTTATAGCCGCACTAGATATCTAAGAGAAATCCTTATCAGATACGTTGTTCTGGAGATTTTTTCCCAGTTGCTAGGTTGTCTTTTTACTCTTTTGATAAAATCTTTTGATGAGCGTAAGTATTTAATTTTTATGTGTTATAAATTGTCTTCTGCTGTTCGTGCATTTGTAGTTGTGTTTGATAATTCATTATTAAAAAAAAATCAGGTCCCTTAGTTTTGCCCCTATGGTTTCTTCCAAGAAATTCATAGTTTTAGCTTTAACATTTAGGTCCTTGATCCATTTTGATTTCATTTTTGTGTATGGTATAAGGTATGGGTCTTGTTTCATTTTTCTGCATGTGGATATCCAATTTGGCCAGCACCATTTGTTGAAGAGACTGTTTCTTCCCCATTGAATGATTTTAACCCGTTGTTGCAAATCAGTTGTTCATAAATGACAATGGATTTATATTGATGCCATGTTTCTTTTTGATTAGTTTTGGCTGTTTCTGCCTCCATTATGAGCCTGTCTTCTGAAGTGCTTTCTTGATGTTTTAATATAAAATCTGACAAGTTATATGCATTTTGGCATCAGTGATATCTTTGTAGTTCATGTAGACTGCTCCTTTTGTTTCAGGTGTGTTCCAATCTTGATTTGTTGTATAGATCCATATCTTCTAAGAAGCTGTGTTTTTTTTTTGGTATGGAAAATTTTTTGATGTATAACATTAGATTTACTTCAGGTGGCAGGTGAATGTTCACCGTCTTGGTCACTTGCATCACTGTCTTTGTCAGCTGATAAGGTTACTACAACAAGTAGTAAGATTCTCCAGACATCTCTGAAGCTCACTCAAGTGTACCATACCGCCTCATATGTAGGGTACCAACTACCCAAGCACATGCATTTTAAACATATTTCTCTCTTACAAACCAAGCTTTTATCCACTAAGTGTTCCTGTGAAGTGCAATAATTTTTGGATTAAATGTTCCAGTTAAATGCATGAGCCAGAAAAATGTATTTCTAAATAATTTTTTTCCTACTGTCATATATTGTAGTTTATACTGTGACAGTAAATTAAAGGGCTCTTTTTGGTGTTAATTTACTTTCAATTGGGGTTACTACATTCAGTCATCCACGCCACTTCCTTTGAATCCAATGCCAGTCATCCACGCCACTTCCTTTGAATCAAGAAAATTTATAATTTATTCTTTTTTCTCATCAGATTCAAATTATTTGCCTTTTGTGTGAAAGCTTTTTACAGTTTCTTTCTGCCCACGTTGGTTTGTCTTGTTTTCCTTTTCACTTTCTTGCTTATTTATTTTTTCTTCCTATGTTCTCTCTTTATTTTGGCAGCAGTGTTCCCTTTCAAATGTGGTATCACTTCTTTTTCACTTTATTCTTTTTAGAATAGTATTCCCAGGTAGTCTGCCAGTAATAATGATGAGTAGGTCAGTAGGTGAGCTGAGCAAGGATACTTTAACCACCAAAGTAGAATAGCTAAATATCCTCTATTTCCATCATGCTTTCAAATAACGTTGTCAGAATATCAGGTCATGTAAAAAATATTACTGAGGCTACCTCCATGTATTAATGCCTTACTGTGTGTTTTGCATGTTCCTGAGAGAAGCATTCGCAATTGCTGCATTGTGAACTCATCTTAGGACTGTACTCCAGTTCTCATAATTGAAAAATAATAGAGTCACAATTTAATAAGCTGCTTTGGTTTCTGGAATTATGTCATGATAAACTATTGATAAGTTAGTTTCTTAGTATCCTTTCCTAGAGTGGGACATGGGGTAGAGAGTTAGTTAAGGGAGAAACGTCAGAACGTGAATCTTCATCTGCATTTTGAAAACCTTTTTAAGGAGTTCATTGATACAATCATTTTGGAAACCTTTTTAATTTTTTTTTAATTTTACTTATTTTGTTGTTATTGTTGAGAATATACACAGCAAAACATATGCCAATTGAACAGTTTCTACATGTACAATTTAGTGACATTAATTACATTGTTCCAGTTGTGCAACCATTCTCATCCTCCTTTTCTGAGTTGTTCTTCCTGCATTGACATAAACTCAGTGTCCCCTAAGGTTCCTGTCTAATCTTTTGAGTTGCTGTTGTCAGTTCAATCACATGTACGTATTTCTTAAAGGAGCGTAATGCTCAAGGCAAACATTTTTTATCATTTAAACTAAGCTATTAATTGGTTTTAAGAAGACTTTAGGAGGTATTTTTTGTTTAAAGTTTAAAGATTATCCCAGGACAATAGTTTCAGGGGTTTAGAAAGTCTGGAGTCCATGAGAATTTGAAATTGTATTCTGCATTTTACTCCCTTTGATCAGGATTCTTCTATGGAATCTTGGATCAAAATGGGCACCATCCAGTTTTTTCTGGTTTCATGGCAAAGGAGGCAGTTGTTCATTGAGGCAATTAACCACACATTCCATTTCCTCCTCCTATTCCTGACTCTCCTTCTTCCTCTGTTGCTCCAGGCGAATAGGGACCAATTGTTGTGCCTTGGAGGGCCACTTGAAAGCTTTAAGACCCGAGGCACTACACAATGAACTAGGAGGTAGTACAGAAGCATTACACACATTATTAGGCCAATTAACTGGTGTTCCATGAGACCATGACCCTAAACTTCCAAACCAAGAAATCAAATCTCATGAGGTACTTGGTTGTACATAAGCAGTCTCAGCAGCTACTTTTTTTTTTTTAATCATTGTTATAAATATGTCTATCACACAACTTTTGCCAGTTTAACTTTTGACAGGTGTACAACTTATTGATAGCAATTACAATAATCCTTTTTAAGGAGTTCATTGATATATTCAGTTTCTATCTATAGGTGACTAAAGGGAGCAAAAAAACAGTGACTGGAGATAGTTATATGATTAAAACGTTTGGTTGTATTGAGTCATGTGATCCTCCAGTGCATACACCTCCAGACTCTGCTTGATACTGGAATCTAACAGGTTCACATCCTCAGACTAGGAAATACTTTTCCCTGGACTGTGAATGTCTGATCACTAGTAAAATGCTACCCATGACTTTACTTCCCTCTTGATTCATTTCTCACAAATTCCTTTTCTGCTGACATTTTCTAAAAAACATGTGTTAACACCATTGAGTAGGTTATAGCTAAGCGTAGCTCTGGCCAATTTAGTGATTTCTTGAAGTGCACAAAATCAGAATTTGTTAAAGAAAATACAGTTGTTTTCCTTTCTCCATCACTTGTCAGGTAAGCAGTATTTATTATTTATGTTCACATACTGATCATTTTATTTTAATTTTATTAGCTTCAGAAAGGGAAATATGTAATTTTCTTCATAAGGCATGAAAAGAGTCCTGTAGGACATGAATTTCTCTTTTTTGTTTTTTTTTTAAACTTTTTATTATGGAAAATAACAAACATACATGAAAAACATGAGCCTCCATATATCCATTACCAGCTTCACAAGTTTTTAACATTTTGCCAATTTTGTTTTATCTGTTCCCTCCTCCCTTTCCTTTTTGTTGTTTTTACTGGAGTATTTTAAAAGCAAATCCCCAGTCATGTCATTTTATCCATAAACGATTCAATATACACATTTAACTGATGAAGCCTTTTTTTTTTTTAGTAACATAACCACTTTCTATTATTCTACCTAATAAAATTGACAGTGTTGTTAACTGTCTTGGAGTTGCCCCCGGACTCATGGCGACCCCATACACAACAGAAGGAAACGCTGCCTGGTCCTGTGCCATCCTCATGATCTGTTGCAGATTGGACCATTGTGATCCATGGGGTTTTCACTGGCTGATTTTTGGAAGTAGATTGCCAGGCCTTTCTTCCTAGTCCATCTTAGTCTGGAACCTTCTCTGGAATCTGTTCAGCATCAGAGTAACACACAAGCCTCCACACAGATGGGGGGTAGCTGCACATGAGGTGCATTGGCTGGGAATGGAACCTGTGTCTCCCTCATGGAAGGTGAGAATGCTACCACTGAATCGCCAATGCCTTATTAAAAATACCCAGCCTCTATTCAATTTCTCTGATGGTCTCAAAGATACCTTTTTACAGTGGCATTTTTTGATTATGTGTCTTAAATCTCTTATTCTCTTTCTTTCCTTCTTTTTTTTTCATGCCATTGATTAGTTAGCAAAACCTGGTCATAAGTCCTGTGAAATGTTCCACATTCTGGAGTTGGCTCATTGCTTCTTTTGATGTTATTTGATTTGTTCCTTCAACTCCTTTGTTTCCTTCCAGCTGGTATTAGGTTAGGAAGCTTGATTAGATTCAGATTTTTAAATTAACTCCATAGGTAGTGCTTTGAACTTTCTGTTGAATTGCATGAGAGGTGCCTAATGTCTTGTCATACTTTTAGTGATGCTGATTGATTAGTGATTTCAGATGGTGAGAGCCTGAGCCCTTTATGTAAAGTTCTCAGGAGCATCTAAGGGTTTGAGCAGCCTTTGGTGATCATTGCCAGCACCACTGTTTCATTAGGGGTTGGGAAATGGAGATTTTATTCCTTTCATCATTCCTTCTACATTTATCAGCTGGAATTCTATAAACAAGAACTTACCTTCATCAACTGTTTACTTACTCTGAACTATAGTTTATACAAGAAAGGCAGGAAAAATCCTTGATTCTTTTATCAATTTTCAGAACAATGAGTTGATGTCCTAATAATTTTCAGTGGTGACCAATGATTTTTATCTGAAATATCATTATGAACTCATGGATTTTCATGTACTTTATGTTTTAATTCATTATTTATTTTGATGCCCAGTTTATCCTGTCTTAGGCCAGTAAGAGCCTCTTCAGATTAACTCATTTGTCTTTTTGAAAAGACCCTATTATTCCTTGATAGCAAAGAAACTTCCTTGTTTTCTGGCACAATTTTTTTCCAGGCTTATCTTGTATATTTTCTATCCCACAGTAGGAACCAGGCATTTCTCAAAAGAGCCTCGATTACTTTTAATGGGGAATGGCATTTACAGACTGTCTTAGTCATCTAGTGCTGTTCCAACAGAAATACCACAAGTGGATGGCTTTAACAAAGAGACGTTTATTCTCTCACAGTCCTGTAGGCTACAAGTCCAAATTCAGGGCGTCAGCTCCAGGAGAAGGCTCTCTCTCTCTGTCGGCTCTGGAGGAAGGTCATTGTGATGCATCAGTCTTCTCTTGGTCTGGGAGTATCTAAGTGCAGGAACCTCAGGTCCAAAGGACACGCTCTGCTCCCAGCACTGCTTTCTTGGCAGTAAGAGGTTCCCATGTGTCTCTGCTCGCTTCTCTCTTTTATATCTCAAAAGAGATTGGCTTAAGGC
The DNA here is from genome assembly GCF_000243295.1 of Trichechus manatus latirostris. Classification (NCBI taxonomy): domain Eukaryota; kingdom Metazoa; phylum Chordata; class Mammalia; order Sirenia; family Trichechidae; genus Trichechus; species Trichechus manatus. The sequence goes on from NW_004444042.1 coordinate 7,425,197, forward strand.
ACTATCTAATCTTGCAAACTTCATCAGCATGAGCTCATCACAGTGATAGAATTTACAACACATAAGGAGATCACATATAACCTCATCATAGTGATAGAGTTTACAACACATAAGGAAATCACATCAGATAACACAATCGTACAATACTGGGAATCATGACCTAGCCAAGTTGCTACACACATTTTTTGGGGGACACAATTCAATCCATGACACAGACCAGAGTTTAAGTTCTAGGGATGCTTATTGTTATTGTGGTTGTCATTGATTCTACATCTTTTCAGTGGACAGAGATAGGAAATAATATGAGTTCAGATTGTTAATTCCAATTCAAATTTAAGATCACAGAGTTTGTACTCACATCTTTTTTCTTTTGTATTGAAAATCTTGGTTCCTAATGACAGTAACTTAATTACTTCTTTGTATTATACGCTAATATACCTAAAATGGAGCCCTGGTGGTCCAGTGGTTAAGAGGTTGGCTGCTAACCAAAAGGTTGGCAGTACAAATCCACCAGCCGCTCCTTGGAAGCCCTATGGGGCAGTTCTGCTCTGTCCTATAGAGTCGCGATGAGTCAAAATTGACTCGACAGCAACAAATTTGGTTTTGGTTTTTCTACCTAAAATAGTTTCAAAGTCACCATACCTATATTATTAATAATGATAAGACTGCTCAGTGTAGTTTATTCTTTCTTTGTGTTTTTTGTCCTTAGAATATATCCATTAGATATGACCAGTCATATATTGTTTTAAAGACACTTGAAGTAATTTATTTCTCTTTGTGGTTAATAAGATACATTCACAGAAGTCTCACTTTCATTCCTGTACCCTTCACCCTGTTCCCTCCCTGTTCCTGTATGCAACCATTTTGTTAGTTTTTCTATTTCCATTGTTTCTTTTTGAACATATAAGCAAATATGTGTATATTCCTATTTCCTCCCAACACATACGCAAAGGTAGCATACTGTAAATATTGTTTTATACTTTGATGTTTTAATTTACTGATATGTTCTAGATATCAGTTTATATCGTATATGCAAACCCTCATTACTTTTTTACAGCTGCATGTTACTCTTTTATAGTTTATTTAACCAGGTTCCTATTGATGGATATCTTTAGTCTTTTGCTCTTATAAAAATAATGCTGCCAATAACCTTGTGCATTTGTTATTTTGTATTTTTGCTGTATATCTTTGGGATATTTTTCTAGAAGTGGTGCGACTGGATTAAAGAGTAAATGCATAGGTAATTTTGCTAGATAATGTCCCAGTTGCCCTGTATAGGGGTTGTATCATCTTGCATTCCCATCAGCAATATATGAGAGTGACTGTTTCCCCATAGCCTCACCTAAAAATGTCAGACTTTGAGATTTTTACCAATCTGTTAGTTCTCTTTAATTTAGATTGGCTCATATGTATGCCAGTTTCTTTGCTCATGATTGTTTCTTGTACCTCAGACTTTCCTTTTTGAATTATTTTCTTCTTCTTGAAACATCCTTAAGAAGCCCTTATATGTACTTTATTTATTCGACTTGGGATTCTTTGTGCCTCCTGAATCTGACGTTGCACTTTTTAATTCTGGAAAATTCTCTACCGTTATTTCTTTAAATAGTGCCTCTCCTACATTCTCTTTTTCTATAACTCTAAGTGGATATAATTAGGCCTTCTTATTTTTCCTCCTTGTCTTTTAAGTAGTCCTTATATTTATCTCTCCTCCCTGCTGCATGCTGGGTAATTTAACAAAGGGTAGTTTATTCAGCTCTGTTCTAGGTCTATTATTTTCTTCTTAGTTGTGTCTAGACTGCTTTTAACCTATCCAGTGAGTTTTTAATTTCATTGATTATATTTATCAATCCTGGAAGTTCTCCTTTTTCTTCCACTCAAATCTGCCTGGTCTCTTTTTAAGGTGTCTTATTTGTTGCTCATGTTTTCTGTTTCTGTAAGCATTTTGATCATAATTATTTTGTATTCTTAATCTGATAACTCTGATATCTGAAGAACTTGGGGGAAGTCTTGATACCGATTTTGATAGTTTCCGCTGATTTTATTCTTGTGGCTTCATTACAAAGCACGTGCATTTTGGATTGTGTGTACTTAATTCAGCTGGTCTCATCTGTGAGAATATTGCCAAGCCTTGGACAAGTGTGGGTTTTTCCAGAGTATAAGTGTCGCTTTTGCAAGGTGTCCTGTGGCATTCCCAACCCAAGACTACTTTAATTTCTCGGCTTTAGTTTCTCAAACCATGAAGATAGCATAAATTTGAAATGAAAACCTTCCTGAGAGAATGCCTGTGAAATCCTAAGGAATTTTTTTTCCCTCATCACACACGATTTTTTTATTGGCATTGGGGATTTTTAATTTTAACATTACTTTCTTCATTCGTGTATTCCAAAACTGACGTTGTATTTTCCAGTACCTTGGCATTTCTTTTTTTTAAGTTTTATTGTGCTTTAGGTAAAAATTTACAGCACAAATTAGTTTCTCGTTCAAAAATTTATACACAAATTGTGACATTGGTTGCAGTTCCTGAAGTGTGATAGCACTCTTTCTCTTTCCACCCCAGTTCCCTGTGTCCGTTCATCCAGTTTTCCTGTCCCTTCCTGCCTTATTTTCTTGCTTTTGGGCAGGAGTTGCCCATTTGGTCTCATGTATTTGTCTATCTGTTTGTTTTTAGGTCTATCTGTTTGTTTTTGCTTTAGGTGAAAATCTACAGAGCAAATTAGTTTCTCATTAAACAGTTAATATACAAATTGTTTTGTAACATTGGTTACCAACTCCATGATGTGTCAACACTCCCCTTCTTGATCTCGGGTTCCACATTTCCATTTGTCTGGTTTTACTGTACCGTCTGGCCTTCTCATCTTTGCTTTCGGGCTGGTGTGCCCATTTAGTCTTGTATACTTGGTTGAACTGCATGTGTTATTATTTGTTTTATAGGTCTGTCTAATCTTTGGCTGAAGGGTGAACTTCACAAGTGACTTCAGTATTGAGTTAAAAGGGTTTCCGGGGATCATACTCTTGGGGTTTCTCCAGTCTCTGTCAGACCAGGAAGCCTGGTCTTTTTTTTGTGAGCTTGAATTTTGTTCTGCATTTTTGAGAAGTTTAATTTATGTTATTTTTTTCTCTTTGCCAATAGAAAGATTTTTTCATGGTTCATTTCTGCTTTATATGGAGTTTTCGATTCTGACTTGTCACTTTGCATGAGCCCCAGGCTTTATCTCCTGTCTCCTGCTTAGTGGTTAAAAATCAAGCCTCTAGGTTTCCGATTCTGGTGACTACCCCCAAAGCAGGTGCAGCTTTTCCTCAAGTTTAGAAAAAGCCAGTTGCTGTTGAGTTAATTCTTATGGAGACCCCATGTGGGTCAGATCAGAACGGTGCTCTGTGGGGTTTTCAGTGGCTGATTTTTCAGAAGTAGATTGCCAGAACTTTCTACCGAGGTGCCTCTGGGTAGACTTGAACTGCCAACCTTTTGGTGAGCAGCTGAACATGTTAACCATTTGCACCATCCAGGGACTCAGCCATCCTCAGTTTACCTCTGTGGTTTTAAGTTCCTTTTTGGTTTGGTTCCAGGAGACTTGCTTAATTCTTATGAACTTGGCTGTAATTTAAATGCATAATTGTTACATTTTATCCAGCATTTCTGGATGTTTTATATCAGAAGTTTTTGTTTGCTTGTGTGTTTTCAGACTTTTTAGTCCATAAGTAATTTTTCTATTACTTACATAACATGATATAAACCAAAAGCAACATAAATACCCAGGGCCAAAATCTCTAAGTAACTCATCTGATTTACTGTTTGTAAAGAGGGAATGTTATATAGTTGCTGTAATTTGGTGTGTATCATTCAGAGTTATACTTTTAACATTTTTTTTCTCTAGTGTTTTTCCCTGTCCTTTATTTATTATTCTTTTTTTTTTTTTTTTT
>NW_004444042.1:7429214-7467195 GCF_000243295.1 Trichechus manatus latirostris
TTTTTTTTTTTTTGTGACTTTAACAAAGAGAAGTTTATTTCCTCACGGTAAAGGAGGCCGAAAGTCCAAATTCAAGGCAGCAGCTCCAGGGGAAGGCTTTCTTTCTCTCTCGGCCTTCTCATCCATCTTCCCCTGGACTAGAAGCTTCTCCATGCAGGGACCATGGGTCCAAAGGATGCACTCTGCTCCTGGCCCTGCTTTCTTGGTACTATGAGGTCCCCAACTCTCTGCTTGCTTCCCTTTCCTTTTATCTCTTCTAAAATAAAAGGTTGTGCAGGCCACACCCCAGGGAAACTCCCTTTACATTGGATCAGGGGTGTGACCTTAGTAAGGGTATTATAATCCCACCTAATCCTCTTTAACGTAAAATTATAAAATGGAAGACAGCCACACAATACTGGGAATCACGGCCCAGCCAAATTTATACACAATTTTTATTGGGGGACATAATTCAATCCATGACATTCCACCTTTGGTCCCCAAAAAATCACATCCTTGCAACATGGAAAACATATTCACCCCATCATATCATAGAAAAAGTCTTAACTCCAAGTCCAAAATCCAAAAATTCCTCCTTATCTGTGAAATCTAGAATGCAAGTTATCTGCTTCCAAAGGTACAATGGCAGAACAGACACAAGCTAGACATTTCCATTACAAATGGGAGAAACTAGAGGAGAAGAAAGGATAACAGGCACCAAGCAAGTCAGCAGAACACATTACATTAGCCCTCAAGGCTTGAAAATAATCCTCTGCTCTCTGACATCATTTGCGCAATGGCCCTGCCCTCTAGACTCTAGGTACTGGCCACACTCTCCAGATTCTGAGTGGAGACCCCTCGGCCCTGGGCTTCAGCTCTGCCTTCCAGGCCCACTGGGACAGCAACCCTGCTCCCTCAGCTTTAAGCATACCATGCTCCTAGTCCCTCTGAGTGGCTACTGGTACCCTTTGAAACACCAGAGGCCATGGTTCTACCCTTTGAAAGCCCAGAGATCCAGGACATACCTTTTGAGACTGAGGCAGCTTGGCTTCCGGTGTTCCCTGTCTCTTCACCTTCTGCTTCCTGGTTTCTTGGCCTCTCAGCCGCTTGAATCTCATGCCGATATCTGCCCTGCTGGGGCAAGTGTTCCAGAGCTCTGTAGCTCTACCAATAAGTACCTGGAAGCACCCCACTCCGCCAGGAAGCCTCCTGCACACAGGCACTCAGCTTCCTCGCTCTGTGGGTCGGCAAGGCTAGCTCCACTGATAAGTGCTCAAAGGCACCCTACTCCACCAGGAAGCCTCCTGTGCACAGGCACTCAGCTCTCTCGCTTCATGGATCCGCTCCAGTGCCGTCTCGCGCTGGTCTCCTGGTTCTGCTGCTGCTGGTTCTCTGCTGCTGCCGCTGCAGGTTCCTGCGGCTGCTGGTCCTCTGCCGCTGCTGCTCCTCTATCCATGCACAGTTTTATAACCACTTCCACATTTTAGATATCTTTTAGAGCAGCACCCCACTCTCTCGGTACCAAATTCTGTCTTAGTCATCTAGTGTTGCCATAACAGAAATACCACAAGTAGATGGCTTTAACAAAGAGAAGTTTATTCTTTCATAGTCCAGTAGGCTAAAAGTCCGGATTCAGGGCGTCAGCTCCAGGGGAAGGCTTTCTGTCTGGGTGCCGGCTTTCTCATCAATGTTTCCCTGGACGAGGAGCTTCTCCGCACAGGGACCCTGGGTTCAAAGGACGCACTCTGCTCTTGGCACTGCTTTCTTGGTGGTATGAGGTCCCTTTGTCTTTTATTTATTCTTATAAAGGTAATACATGGTAATTGTAGTATTTTTGAAAAGGTGAAAAGTATAAAGAAATAGGAAACAATTTACTTGTAATCCTCCCCCGCAAGTTCACAAGTTACCATTTTGACATATTTCTGTATAGATTTTTCTGGCTTTCCTGCGTGGCATTTGAAATTACCTTTCCTAATGAAAAATACTGTTTTTTTATGTTGCTATATCTGCCTACTCATTTCCTTGCTCTTAGCTTATTATAGTTTTTAGGGATAATATTTGGTTCAGCTACAATAATCTTTTATATAAGAAGGTGTTTTCTCTGCCTCCCAGTACTAAATCTCAAGGAAATAATTAAAAAATTATAGTATTAAGTAATAAGTTGTAAAGTTATTAGTCCTTTGTCACATTGCTGAATTTTTTAAAAGGAAAATTACTAGTTTACATTGTTACCTCTTCTCCCTATTAAGTTTTACCATTTATTTATTTATTTAATATAATATCAGGGGCTCAAACTTCTAGAGCCATATTGTGCACATACTGATTCTGGCTGTATCACTTATTACCTGTGCAACCCTGGGCACTTCAGTTCCTCATCTGTAATAGGATTGCTTTTTAAGATTAAATGAGTGACAAATGCCTATCATGTAGTGTTATTTAAAAATATTTTTTGTTAGTTTTATGTATGTTCTTCATGGTTGTTTTATTTTCATATTTCTTCAAGAATTATGAGGCTAAGTATTTCCCCAAGTATTTTGGTTTTCTGTTTATATTTTATTTCATGTGAACTGTCAAATATGTCTTTCTCTTAACGATAGAAATTTCACTTCAGAAATCAGTTGACATATGACACTAAAAGCACAAATGATAAAAGGGAAGCTTAATAAGTTGGATTTCATCAAAATTAAAAACTTTTGTGCTTCAAAGTACACAATGAAGAAAGTGAAAAGATAACCTGTAGAATGGGAAAAAATATTTGCAAATCATGTATCTGGTAAGGAACTTGAATCCAGAATATATAAAGAATTCTTACAACTCAATAGTAAAAAGACTAAAACAAACACCAGTTGCCTTGAGTCGGTTCTGACTCATGGTGACCCATGTGTTGCAGAGTAAAACTATACTCCATAGGGTTTTCAAGGCTATGACTCTTTTGGAAGCAGATCACCAGGCCTTTCTTCTGAGGTACTTCTGGGTCGATTCTAATCACCAGCCTTTCAGTTAGCAGTCAAATGTGTAACTGTTTGCACCACCCAGGGACTCTGATAAAAAGACAAATAACCCAATTTTAAAAGTGGGTAAAGGATTTTAATAAACATTTCTCCAAAGAAGATACATAAATGGCCAATAAGCACATAAAACATTGCTCAGCATCATTAGTTGTTGTTGTTAGCTGCCACCAGGTTGGCCCCCAACTCATGGCAACCCCATGCGCAACGGAATGAAATGCTGCCCAGTCCTGTGCCACCCCCATGATCGGTTGTGGATTGGACCACTGTGATCCATAGGGTTTTCCCTGGCTGATATTTGGAAGTAGATTGCCAGGGCTTTCTTCCTGGTCCATCTTACTCTGGAAGCTCTGCTGAAACCTGTTCGGCATCAGAGCAACACACAAGCCTCCACTGACAGATGGGTGGTGGCTGCATATGAGGTGCATTGGCCAGAAATCAAACGCAGGTCCTCCCATATGGAAGGTGAGAATTCAGGAAGTACAAATCAAAACTACCATGAGATAATACTTCACACCCATCTGAATGGCTTTATTTAAAAAAGACAGTAGCAAGTTTTGGTGAGAATGTGGAGAAAATGCACTGCTGGTGGGAATTTAAAATGGCGTAGCCACTTTGGAAAACAGTTTGGTATTTCCTCAAAATGTTAAGCATAGAGTTATCATATGACCCCAAATTCCACTTATATACTCAAGAGAAATGAAAACATATGTCCACACAAAAACTTGTCCATGAAAATGTTCATAGTGGCATTATTCGTAATAAGTATAAAAATGGAACATTCCAAATCGTCCATCAACTGATAAACAAAATGTGGATATCCATACAATGGAATATTATTTGGCAATAAAAAGGATGCTACAACATGGATGAACCTTGAAAACATTGTACTAAGTGAAAAAGGCTAGTCACAAAAGACCACATATTGTATGATTCTGTTTTATGAAATGTTCACAATAAGCAAGTCTATAGAGGAGAAAATAGATTAGGATTGGGGCACAGACGGGGAGGTAATGAGGAATGACTGCTAACGATTATAGGATTTCTTTTGGGAGTGATGAAAATGTTGTAAAATTAAATTGTGGTTGCACAATTCTCTAATACACTAAAAACTCTTGTATACTCTAAATGAGTGGACTTTATGGTATGTATACCGTTAACGCTGTTAAAAGAAAGAAAGAAAACAAACAGTTGACAGGTTTGCCTCTCTTCCCGTGCATTCATCTCTGGCCCAGATTGTTGGTTAGAAATGAAATAAGTATATCTCATATGATGATTGTTGCTGTGTTAGAAAATAGCATATTTCAACTTAATTGATGTTTCATTTTGGTTTGATGGCTGATAATTTAGAAGTCTTGGGTTCTCTAGGTTCTACATCCCCTATTACCGGCTTTGTGATTCTTGTAATGTTACATTACCTTGTAGATTATCCCTTTATTTTTAAAATCAGGGTGATTTCTGCTTTTCCTACTTCAGAGGATTTTCATGAAGTTCAGATGAAAGTGAGTAGCACTTTGAAAGCCGCATAGCCCTAAATAAATATGGAGTGGTAGTAAAATTCTTAAAGTTCTCTGTATTTCTTCTTTCCGTAGGAGTAAAACACCAGTCTTTTCTAACAGTTGATGACTGCTTTGAGTTGGGCAAAGTGGCCTATACAGAAGCAGATTATTACCATACTGAACTGTGGATGGAACAAGCACTAAAGCAGCTGGATGAAGGCGAGGTTTCTACTATTGATAAAGTCTCTGTTCTAGATTATTTGAGCTATGCTGTATACCAGCAGGGAGACCTGGATAAGGCGCTTTTGCTCACAAAGAAGCTTCTTGAACTAGGTATGTTAAATGAGTCTGACTCAAGAGTAAAGATATATTGGGGTGTGTGTGTACAGTCTATTCTTGTTATCTGTGATAGTTATGTTCTATAAAAGGAGCTCTTGTGGTGTAGTGATTATGTGCTTGGCTGCTAACCAGAAGGTTGGCAGTTCAAACCCACCAACTACTCTGCGGGAGAAAGATGTGTCAGTCTGCTTCTGTAAAGATTTACAGCCTTGGAAACCCTATGGGGCAGTTCTACTCTGTCCTTTAGGGTCGCTATGAGTTGGAATTGACTCAGTGCGTTTGATTTGGTTTTGGTATGTTCTGTGAAGTCACTGTGAACAAATAACAAATGCTGAATTAAATACTGAACCATTACTTCCTAGGGGAAAAAAACGTATTTTTATGCAAATAATTCACACCTTGCACATTTGTTTGCCAACCGTGCTGCTATGCCAATTTTTTTATATGTTGCTGTAAAAAAAAAAAAAAATTAGCATAGCATGCTTATAAAAATATCTCATGGGGGGAGGGCACAGTTGGCAAACAAACACAGAAGACACATGTTATTTGTATAAAAATACAGTACAGGGATAGGTTCCTGTGAGCCTCTGGTCACAACATTTTCATCAACTGATCAGTAAATAACCTTGTTTTATGTATGTTTCTATTTAAAGATACCTTGTTTAATATATATTATTGCTTCATTAACATTGAACTCATGTCCAACAGCACTATAAGTCATGCCCGAATGAAGCTTATCTAACTTGCATTTTCTCTGTAAGGTACATCACAGTTTTCTTGTGCTTAGAAACACTAGGCAGCACTTTAACACTACGCTTAGGGGCCATTTAAAACAGCAAAATCATCAACAAAAAGCACAAAAATACAAAAAATGTGGCACTAAATATAGCATGCTTGTTTGTATTATGAGAGCTGAAACAAGAAGGCAGAGCATTTCTTTGTTCAGCCTCATCTGGGAACATGTGGGTTGGGAACTCAAATTTTTTCCTGCTCCACACTTGTCTGTGAATGGCTGCAGGAACACCATGATTATTTGATTTTGGGGTTACAAATAAATTTTAGTGAGTAAGTGAATTCTCAAGTGCTGAATTTGGGAATAATGAGGATTGACTGTGCATATAGTCATATAGCTTTGATACTTTTAATTTTTTAGCTGTCAAGAACCTTATTTTCAGACATGCTTCATCCTTTCCCTGATTATCCTCAAAGTAAATGGCAACTGATTTTTCTGACTTGATAGAACTGTAACAGTTTATAAAGACTGCCTGTGTTTCTTCAACCTGTACTCTTCAGGAATTTCAAAATTGGACCATAACCTAGCTAACTCAATCAAAAATGTTTATTTAGATGTTTTCCACATTAAATTTTAAGTAATTTCCTTTGAAGAGCGTTTTTGGTTTATTGCGTTTCGTCTTCAAAAATAAAATGATTTGAAATAAATGAGTATCTTATGAGAATTTTACCACCAGTATTTTGAACAGAGATGTACTGTTTTTCCAAATATGGCCCAGTATTTCTGCACCAGAATTACCTGAGTATTTGTTAAAAATGAGAAGTTCTTAGTTTCTACCCTAGATCTGCTAAATTAAGATCTCTGAAGATGGAGCCTAGAATTTATACGCTAATAAATTCAAGTGGCCTTTGGTATATAATGAAGCTTTAAAACTTAAAAAAATAATTATTTTTATGGATAAGTAAATATGTGTATATTAAAAGAGTCAAACAGTTCAAAAGGACTTGTTATCTGAAAACTGAAGTTTTGATAATTTGGTTATTTCTTAGTTGGGTGAATTAATAAATTGGGATATTAATTCAAGTAACCTTTCTTTATTCAGTATTTTTCAGTGATTTTTCCCTCCTGATTTAAAAAGTACTGTGTACTTATTGTAGATTTAAAACAAAACAAAAAAAAAGTAAAAGAGGCCAGTCCATAAGCCAATCATCCAAAGATACCCACAATTTTTTTCTGGTTGTTGCTTATTTACAGATCCCTCATCCCTGCACTTGTTTCTACAAGATTAGGCACGTACTATATATTATAATGTAAGTTGTGAGCACTTTCCCAAGGACAAGAAATATTTTATAAATCTAGGCTAGAATTCCTAAACCCTTTAATTACCTTCTCAAGTGAAGTCTGTATGTACTCTTCTGCTGTCTTTTTTATATGTGTGTGTTTGGATTTTTTTTCCCCCGGATGGATGGAGTAACCCTCTTTTCCCCTACTAAAGGTAGCTAAAAATTATGACTAGCAATTCTGAGGCAGTTAGTAGATTCTGGTTTACTTGAAAATTACATCTTTAGTTTCCCTTTTTCTTCTCACTTAGAAATTTGGGACTGAAATCCACTCAATCCTCAGAAGTAGGCTGTGTTCTGTGTTTGTGATGTATTTGTGAAGGTTGCTTTTGAACTATGTATGCCCTGTCTTCCCCATGGTGATTACTTTTCAGTCTCAGAAAAATCTTTCCCATTGCTTGATAAGTAGGATGAGTTAGATTTTAAACTTCATCTGACATCAAATTGAACATAGTTCCTTTAGCTCATTTAGTTAGCTCTCAAAGTAGAAGCAATAATTGCTACCTTGAAATAAATAGTTGCATCCTTCTCCAAACTGTTTTTATATAGAGTAAATATGTCCTGATTTATTTGGGTCAGTACTGGTTTACACCTGTTGTTTTGGTGTAATAGTTTTTATTAGTCCCCTTTTACTCTCAAAAACATCTTGAGTGGAAAGATAAGTTATATGCTCCTCTATATTACTATATTCTGATGCTTGAACAACTGTAAACTAACCAGCGGACATGCTGCCTTTCTCTTCTAATAGATCCTGAACATCAGAGAGCCAATGGTAACTTAAAATATTTTGAGTATATAATGACTAAAGAAAAAGATTCCAATAAGTCTACTTCAGATGACCAATCTGATCAGAAAACCACACTGAAGAAAAAAGGAGTTGCTGTGGATTACCTGCCAGAGAGACAGAAGTACGAAATGCTGTGCCGTGGGGAGGGTATCAAAATGGTAAAGTGGAAAAGTCAATTGTGTGTGCGTGAGTGCATGTGTGTGGATGTGTTTGTACACAGTTCTAGAGAGAGTCAGAGTTCTTTTATATTTAAGCCTGTGTGATACAAATCATAATGACTACGTAAAGTATTGCAGTATGCCACATCCACTTAACTATGGGTATCACACTTAATATACTCTAAATTTAAAACAAAGCTTGTGAATCATATACCCTTAAATGCATTTTTGATTATGTTACCCTTTTTATAGATCAAAACAGGATTATTTTCCAGGATGAAGGACAAATTTAAGGAAAGTGATAAAGTTTTTTCTTATATCTTAATGCAAAAAAAGATTGCATCAGTCTTACATGAAAATAATATACTATTCTAACCTATCCTGTGAGACGTAATGGATTCGTCTATACAATAATCTCTTGTGGTTTTGCTCCTAGGTAACCCTGACAAGCCTGCTTAGTGAAATGTTCTAGTCTCTTTAAGAAAATATTCAAAATGCAGAAAGACTTTCAACAGTTTGGCTTTAACATTCATTCTCTAAAACACCTCAGTGTATCCATAAATATCCCTTTATTTATTATATATTTATCCTTGGGTACTTATAACTCAGAATACCAATTCTTCAGGGTATTAATAGGTATTAGCCCTCCTCACCCCCCCAAAAAAAAAAGTTTCGTGGTAAAACAAGTCTGGAAAACTGTTATTAAATAAACAGTAGGTTTTTGTTTCATTTCAGGACTTCTCAGTGTTTTTATAATACTGTGCATTATGGATATAATACACATTGTTTCCCAACATTAATTGATCATAGAATCCTTTTTAAAGGAATATCATATGGGACTAGTGTTCAGTTGAATATGTATGTGAAGGGAGTTAGTGAATTTTTGAAGTACTTTTAAACATAAACATTTGAATAGTGTTTAACTCTTTCTGTACTACTGATAAACTGAAGCTGGGTTTTACATTTTGACACTGGTAACTGTTGACAGCCTAAAGTCTAACAGCTAAAAAGTAGATCATATCTATGCTGATACTTTTGATAGCTGAGTTCATGTGGTACCTGGTAGGACGTGCTTGCTTTTGCTTTGGGAGCCAATCATAATAAGTAAATTCAAGGAAAGTAACACTTAGTAAGACTCCAACATTTTTAAAATTTCATCTGTAAATATTTCAGTATGTATCTTCTAAAGATAAGGACTCTTAAAAAATAACCAGAATACCATTATTACACCTAAAAAAAAAAATTACAATGGTTCCATAGTATCTAGTTAGTCGTCAGATTTCCAGTAGTAAGCAGGTTTTTTTTTACTGCTCTTAATAACTCTTAAAGAAGAGAATAACTGTTAGTTAAATAGAACGACAGGTACAGAAGTCTCCTAATTTGCCAGTTTATTGATGTGACGCATGCATATCAGTTATGCACAAGATCAAAGGAGCATTTTTTTTTCCTCAGAATAAATTCATTTCATCATCATATAAGATACTTTTTTGATATAAAGCCGTGGATTTGACTCTAGGTAAATAAAGTACATGGAGAATCATTTGTTTTAGTATGTTACCTAATAACTAAAACAAAAACTAATATTATTCATAGTTCATAGATGGCATACTTGTTTAATTAAGAGAACAACCAGCAGTGAAGTAACTTATGTAGTTAATACATACATGATTGAAAAAAACATTTTGTTTTGTTGTTGTTGTAAACTGCTCTATTTTTGTACCTTCTGATAAAAGGACCTGGCTTCTTTGTTTAATAACTTTGTCCTTTTTTTTTAGAGCTACCCATTTTGATCTTTGCTCTTAAAAAAAATCCCCCCCCCACACACCTTTTTTTTGCCACAAGCATTAGCTGGGAGGTATTTAGGAAAACATAGTTAGATTTTGTTTTTGTTTTTTTTCTTCTAGAAACTTTGTCTTTCTGGTACTTCTCAGTTACTTTGTGAAGTTGGGAGCAATGCTGGGCATTCATTTCATAATTCCATAATTGTTCTTTTTTTTTTTTTTCGTTTTTATAACACCTGAACTTTACTTTGATGAGAGAAGGGGTAAAAAAAGAAACCTACTTTTTTTCTTTATTTAACATCGTCTGTCTCTCCTCCAGAAATTAATTCTTAATAAAACTTTAAAAATCCTGAAGACCCTGTTTGATGCAAAATATTTGCAGCGCACAGTATCTTCTGTGTATCCTGCCAGAGATACTCTGTGCATATGCAAGCTTGATTATTGTTTCTTATGTGCATAGGAACACATATTAAAAATACTACTCTTAACAAAATCATTTTTCTTAACTTTGTGTTTAGACTCCTCGGAGACAGAAAAAACTCTTTTGCCGCTACCATGATGGAAACCGGAATCCTAAATTTATTCTCGCCCCAGCCAAGCAGGAGGATGAGTGGGACAAACCTCGTATTGTTCGCTTCCATGATATTATTTCTGATGCAGAAATTGAAGTTGTCAAAGATCTAGCAAAACCAAGGGTAAATAAGTTTTTTCTTTTTCTCCTCACTTTATTTAACTTATATAATGGGTTTTTCTTTTTTTTTCCTTTCAAGATTACAGAAATGATCATTGATATGTCAGTAACTCCACAGATAGTTTTAGAAATGATTACCTCAGCATAGTGGAGTTGGTAACAAAGCTCTATTTATACCAGCTTTTCTTAGTTTGTTACCAACACACAGTGAGTAACATACCCTACAACTGGGTTTTAAGCACTTAATTATGAAAACCAGAGGTAAAATTTATATTTACACTTAAGTTGGGGCTTCAGCATTTTCCTGAAAACTTTTCTATATATTTTGAAGTCTTATAATCTCAGAGACTAATCAAAGTCCAACTTTTTTATACCTTCTGTATTTTTATCTGAAAGAACATTTGAAATATTTTTATTCCCTTTTAGGTACACTGTTACTAGAAAAATGCAATTGGGCATAAGCATCATGATAATTTTAAATGTTGACTTCATAGTTTTCTGACTTCAACCCATGTCATTTATCTTAATAAAAAAAATTAATGTAAGCATAATTGTATAAACTTAGTGTTTAGCATGAACATTCCTCTTTTGTGAAAATGGGTAAAAGAGTCCCCTTTACGCGCTTGCCTTTTTCCCATCAGCTTGTTCTTAAAACATATTCGGTCTTACTGATAGTAAAATACAAACTGCTGTCATTTTCATAAGGAGATTGTTAAATAAACATGAGGTGTATTTTTGCTTTTTTATTACACAAGAGTTGGCAAACTTTTTCTGCAAAGGTCCAAATAGTAAATATTTTTTAGACTTTGCAGGCCATACAGTCTCTGTCACAACTACTCATGTCTGCAGTTGTAGTGCAAAAGCAACAATAGACAGTATATAAATAAACGAGTGTGGCTGTAACAGAAGAAGGGCGGAATTTGGCCAGTGGGCTGTAGTTGGCTGACTCTTGTTGTAATATAAAGATTGTATTATCTGAATACCTATACTGCAAAATAAAGTCAGATTTTTGTTGTTGTTAAATTTTACTGCTTTTCCAAATTTTTTTTTAAACCAAACAAAGACTGTATTATAAATAGAAAGGCCTGGCATAATATGTATGCATGCTGTTGTAGGGAATTCTTATAAATCATCTGCCAAGCAGAATGCTATTTATAATTACATCATATTCTGCCACTCTCTTTTGGATTCTATTTTAGTCCATTATTTGTGATCAATAAACCCAGTAAACCAAAATATCTTGGTAGAATATTCATTAAGAATTCATTTCAGCTTGGAAATCAAGTCATATCTAGGCTTGGAGGCCTCTGTCTTCAAAGGGGATGCCTCAGTTTGGATCGTTTTTGATCAAGAAATTCAACCACAATTAAAAGTCAGTATCCTTTTGTTAATCTTAGAATCATCTTTCCATTTAAAAAACAGTTTGAAACCATTATCTTGGCTGGCATCTCTTTATTGTTTTTAAAACCTATGAGTTTTTTTCACCTATCTGTGCTCCGTCCAAGATTATTTCACTGTGTATGCTACTGAATGAATATCGCGAAGGAAGAAAAGAGTGACCTTAAGATGAATTTTGTACATTTAATCTTACAAACAGTTTCTTCACTAAGAAAATTAAAGTCAAAGGTTTTGGAATGGGTCATTACAAGAGCCATTCTTGTAACTATACATTAGACTTCTAATTTTAAAAATTTCTCTTTTCCTCACTAATTATCACACTCTCTATCACTTGAGGAAAAACATTAATTTCCATTCTCTTTTGTTTGTGTACCTTCCATCTCTTCAAAACAAAAACAAAATAATTTTTTTTTTTCTAAATACAAAAACCTAAAGAGCCATCTGGCTTTCAAGGCTCAGCACAAGGTGACTGGAAGTGTATGGAGTTATTTTCTCTTTCCAGCCTTCTTTGTAAAAACCTCCAAATTCTGACTGGTTGGATAAATGTGGTTCCTTTTTTGTTTTGTAATGCAACTATTTTGATGGTTGGCTTCACAGCTGAGGCGAGCCACCATTTCAAACCCAATAACAGGAGACTTGGAGACGGTACATTACAGAATTAGCAAAAGGTAAGAGATGTGTATGTTGCATATTTTGCCCTCTAATGAGTGTTTTGTACATCCACAGGAATTGTTATTCATTTAAGGGAATTAGGTCATTTTCAGTCTCCCCCCCAAGTCACCGCCCTGTTTATATACGCTTGTATAAACTGTGTTTCACAGGTCTTTTCCTTTAACTAGAAGTTCTGTTTTTAATCTTTAATTGGCCTATTAGTTTTAGGGAATTAATATGCTTCTTTGAATCTTTCTTTAGATCAGTTATCAGTTATTCAGGAAATGGCCTGATACTTGTTTTCTTTTTCCTTCTTCTTGCCGAAGGGGGAGAAAAAGGAAAGGAAGCAGCCTGGGTTAATCTGGGAGTAGTGTTTGTTTATGCAGTTTTATCTAGTTTATAAATGCTGCAGTGATTTCGCATCATCTTTCATAGTGATTGTATTGGCATTTGTTCGTAGGTCTTGTAAAATACCATTGTCATTATGGAGTAATCTGTATTTCTCCTGCTGAAATTTTTTTATTTAAAAAAAAAAAAACTCTGCTGATTCAAAACTTGGCAATGGAAAGGCTAGAGTTATGCTTCTAGCTCAGTATTCCAAATGCTATTGCTTATGAATTTGATTGCTGTTTATTTCACGAGAGAGACTTGAAAACAATTTATCTCAGTGAATTTTTTAAAAATGAATTTAAGGAGACTACTAATTATTCTTTTTTCAAGGTATTTAAAGAACATTAAACTTCTAGATTCTGAGAAAGCTCCTGTGAAACCCAGTGCTATAGAACATTTACATGATTTTCTAAAAAAAGTGAAAGGACAATTCACAACAAAAATCTGTGAACCCGTTTTCTCTTGATATGGAAGTGGCTTTTCTTATTGCCAACTTTCTAAATGTTTTTGCTGATTTGAAACCATTAGCTACCACCCAGAACAATCTGAACCCTTCCAATTACCTGTGGCTTGGCAAAACAAAACAAAATGAACAAAAAAAACAAAATTGCCTGCTACTGGAGTAAGTCCTTGTCCTTTCTCTTTTTTTTGTAGCTAAGCCGAGCTACAGTACATGACCCCGAGACTGGAAAATTGACCACAGCCCAATACAGAGTATCTAAGAGGTAAGGGAGTAATGGAGAGAATTTTAGTCATATTTGGGCCATGTCCTTCCATGTCCTTTCTTGAGAATCTAATTTTCTCAAAACCCATGATTTGATTTCTAAGACCCAGGCTGTTAGTTGTAGGTATTTGATGACATCTGTGCCTGAATTTTTGTGATGGACTAATAAACAGACATGGTTATGAGGCAGTTAATATTGATTTTCCAAAGTAATTTACTAGATTACAAAATGCCTGCTGAGGCTCCCCAAACTCTAACTGATAAGTGAAGCTGTGTTCTCATATCAAAGTAAGAGTCAGAAGTTCCCAAAGACCCTGCCTAGAACAAGGCCTAACTTGACCTCTGTAGTACAGCAGGATAGACATGTTTTGAGACATAATTTACAGTGTTTCTGAGCTAAGACTTAACTCTAATTTTAAGTTAAGCTTAAGCTAATTTTCTATTCTATTATAGAACCTCATTCATGTCTGAAAAAAATGAACCTCTAACTTTTTTTTTTTAAACTTAAGTGTTACATATTTTATTGGGGTTTATTATATAGTTTTAAGCATTTTTACTGTCATAATGATTGTGAGTATCTAAATTATCCAGATTTGGATGTTTTTAGGAAGCATATAAAACAAATGTCAGGAACTTAGTATTTTGGAGAAGTTTTTTGGTAAATTTTCTACATATACAATGGACCTTTTTAAAGAAATATCCAGCCCACAGCCATTGGACTCTTGCCAATAAGTCATAATAAATTACCATTGGAAAGGTGACCTATAAGCATTTTTTCTTAAAAACTAAATATTCTAAGCTTATTTTTAAAAATATACTAGATTTACACTTCTGAGAAAGAACTTTATTGGTTGAGAAAGGTACAATCCTACTTTGTTATATATTGTATGTGGCAGCAAAAGGCATGTAGACAGTAGCATTAGAAATATTAAAAGATTCTGAGTAACACCAGAATAAATTCATCCAGTCTTGGTAAACTATGTAGGGCGTGTGTGTGTGTGTGTATGTGTGCGTGTATATTTAAAACAATCAGGTAAGCATGGAATTCCAAAGCACAGTGAGTTTAATCTTTTTTTTTTTTTTAAGGAAAAATTTCCAGCAGCAATGTTAAAAATAAGTTATATATTGAAAGAGAGATATTAATTGTTAAAGAAGAAATTTGCTGCATAGAGTATCCCTTATATTTCATATTTTGATAAGTAAAATAGTTACTATTTAAGAATTTAATAGCTATGTCAAGACATTTTCTACCAGTCACTGTAAATCTTGATTTTGAAGACTCTTACAAGTGAAAAAATGAACATTTTATGTTTCCTTTATAAAATACAGCTCTGACAAAGACATAAATAGAAGAAAATAATTTATGTGTTCTAATGTAATAATTTAATCCCTTTTGCTCTGGGAACATCTGTATTTTGAAAGGGTCAGAGGGAATTTCAAACATCTGTATTTTGAGAATGTCTAAGTGATTGCATTATCTTCTGGTGAAGTAAAAAATTGCTTGTTCCAGCATTCCAGCAAATAGAATTTTCTTTGAACAAAATATGTGTGGAAATCTTTTTTGTTTAAAAACCCTAAGACAAAAACATCTTCATGTTATTGAACATCTGTGGACTTTTGGCAAGTGATCTCTGTCTTTTCCAACATTAAAACAAAAAAAAACCTTGAACATTTACTACAGCTTGTTAATGGAGAAACTGTTAATTTTGTCTAGATCACAGAGATAGAATTTTAATTTTTGAAAGGTAAACAGTTATGATCTTTGAAAAGGTGGTTTAGTTACGTGAGCTCATAAAGTCAAGTTAAAGTAAGATAAATAATGATGTATGTAGATAAATAATAATCTGTTTAGAATGGTAGAAAAAGTGTCTTTGATTCTGGTGGGGTGTTTTTGAAGTGTTTTTCATTTTTTTCTCTGAAGTACTAATTTCCTACAATATGATATTTTATTCTGCTTAAGATTTAATTTATCCATGTTAATAAGGAGCAAAAATAATGTAAAAGAATAATAACTTTCTTTTAATATCTAAGAATATATAAATAGTTTTGAATGATTTCAGATTTTTTAAAAAAAATTGGCGTAACTTTTAACAATACTGCCCTTTTATGGGTTGAACAGTGGTTCTCAGACTCAGGTAACTGGAATGGACAGATCTATGGTATTATTGCATAAATGTCCCACCAACAAGAAAAGGGACTGGATAAATTCTCAGTCTATATAATTAGCCTTTCTTTATTAGCTGTCAAGCATTAAGAAAAGAATTATTGGAGTTTTGCCCTATAACTGACATTTTAGACCCTGAATTATCTTTTGCCTTAAAAAAAAATAATATTTAAATGATAAATGTAAACAAATACATATGATGGTTTTATATTAGCTAATTGTAAAATGTTAATTATCACTTGTACATTGGGTTAGAAGAAGGTAGTGATAGTGTTCAAATTATATCATTGACATTTACCTTTGAAGGTTTTTTTAACAATGTCCATAACATCCAAAATGGCAATCTATGTCTGTTTACTTGAGCATGCCTTTATTACTAATGTATTAGAAATATAATCATGCAGTGTGAGAATGTTGTTCTTTATTCAAATAAAGCATTCTAGTGATATTTTTTTAAGTATCATATGTTAAAAGAATAATACCAGTAATCCCAATCCCAGGTCCCATGGATTTATACCCAAAAGAATTGGAAGGTGGAACACAAACAGAAATATGTGTGCCAGTGTTCATTGCAGCACTACTCACAGTTGCCAAAAGGTGGAAACAACCTAAATTGGATAAACAAAATGTAGTATATACTTAGAGTGGAATATTACCCAACCATAAAGAGAAATAAAGTACTGACACATGCTATAACACGGATGAACCTTGAATACATTTTGCTGAGTGAAATAAGTTAGACACATAAGGACAAATATTGTATGATCCCACTTATATGAAATAGGCAAATATATAGAGACTAAAGCTTATGGGTGGTTATCAGGGTTGAGAGGTACGAGGAAAGGGGGGAGTCATTGCTTAGGGGTCACTGAGTTTCTGTTAATGGTGGTGGAATAATTTGGTTGCACACTATGATGAAGGTAATCAGTGTCACTGAACTGTACATGTAAAAATTGTTGAATTGGCAAATGTTTTGTTATATATATTTTTACCACAATGAAAACAAATTAATAAAGGGATAATGGGAATGGCAAAAAAAAAAAAAAGAATAATAAAGATTTAAAAATAAATCAGAAACCTATTAGAAAGAGGAAAAATGCTGAAGCATTAATTATTGTAATTGAATGCACAACCTGGCTCTCAGGTTTCTGTCATTAAGACCAAAAGGAACATATTTTGGGCTATCTAGTTATTAATGGAAAAATGGGACACATATAAACTTAGCTGGAGAAAGAATTCTTTTTTCTTCTGGAACTAAAAATTGTGTTTTATAGGAAAAACATTGTATAACTTAGTTGGTATTTTCAATTATAGTTGTACAAAAGATAAAATGTTCTTCAAATCATTTTGCCTGTTAAAGTAAATGCTGTAACTTTAAAATCTAATTCAGTTAAAGCAATGAAGAAGAGTAAACTAGAGAAATCTTGATTTCTGATCATTTAAAGCAGGGATAAGACTTCCAGGTCTTAAAAGAGTGGGCAGTTAGCATGTATTACTTTGTCTCCAGCAATGCTACAGCAAAGTAAATTCAGGACTGAATTCTTAAAATACCTGATAGGTTTACAATAATGTTATTGAAGACAGATTAGCAGTAATGGTTGTTAAGGATAGGAGCCAGATGACTAAAATGTTTTAAACAAATGGAATTCTGCTAGGAGAATCTTACTACATTTTGGAGAAGTTTTCACATAAAAGTCAAAGTGGAATAACTTCCCAGCATCAGTACAATTAATTTTACCCTGTAGTGCCTATAACAGAACCACAACTAAGATAACAGGGTTTTTTTTGTTTTTGTTTTTAATCTGCAATCATCACTGGATTTATGTGCTAAGCCCCAAACCTTCCGTTGAGATGTTTTATGATATAACAAGAAGTAAAAATTAAAACGAGATAATTTTGCCTCTAAGTTTGGCAAAGATCAAAAAGATTGATACTGGCAAGGATTTTATCAAATGCGTACTCTCATAAACAATTGGTAGGAATATAAATCACAGCAACTTTTTTACAGGGTGGTTTGACATCGTTTATCAAAATGTAAAAGTCAGCTATCAAGTTCACATCTAGGTACAGAAGTTTTTGTTACCTATTGTTTGTAATATGGAGAAATGAGAAATAACCTTCTTAAGGAGTACTGTGTTGATAGACCTTCACAGTCATTCCTGGAAGTGACGATATATTTTTTTTTTTTTTTAAAGAAAAGTAGTGGTTCAAAAAGTAAAGAGGTGCAATTAGATGGATTGGAAAGATGCCAGCAATATTATCAGGAGGGAAAGTGTAAATGGAGGTAGGAGATTGGTGGTTGGGTGGGTTCCTTTTTTTTTTTTAATCGTACCTTAGATGAAGGTTTACAGAGCAAATTAGTTTCTGATTAAACAATTAATAAATATATTGTTTTGTGACATTGGTTGCCAGTTCCACGACATGTTGACACTCTCCCCTTTCAACCTTGGGTTCCCCGTTACTGGCTTTCCTGTCCTCTCCTGCCGTCTCATCCTTGCCCCTTAGCTGGTGTGACCATTTAGTCTCGTTTTGTTTTATGGGCCTGTCTAATCTTTGGCTGAAGAGTGAACCTCAGGAATGACTTTATTACTGAGTTTAAAGGGTGTCTGGGGGCCATACTCCCAGGGTAAAACAAAGATTTTTTGCTTTTGTAATTTCAAAGGAGTAAATGAAAGATTGGAGTGGTAATTTGCTATAATTGGAGTGGTAAATTGCTAGAATAGCAAAAGTGAAGGTGTTTTTCTTGGTTGGCAGGAGATTCAGATTGAAGAGTAAGCAAGCATTGGCAGGAAGGAGATTTAAAATAAGAAGCAGTAACTGTTGGAGTAAGGCTTGTGGAGTTAGAGTGGATTCAAAAGCATAGATAGAAAAACCAGCTTCTGTAGGGCTGAACGACAGTGCTTCCACTAAAGTACAAGACAAAAACATAGGAATAGATACTTAAAATTTGGTGGTAGTAGGGAGGGAAGTTGAAGGTATTAGAAGTAGAAGACAAAGTTCTTTGTGGTTGGAGCTTCCAGGATGAAATAGGAACAGTTATCTTCTTTAAAATGTATTTAGTTTGAAGCTTTATTGGAACGCTTGCCAGTCTTGCATTGCTTGTTGATGTTAGCTGCTGTCGAGTTAATTCCGACTCGTGGTGACCCCGTGTATTGCAGAGTAGAACTGCTTCATAGGGTTTTCTTGGCTGTAATCTTTATGGAGGAGCCCTAGTGGCAAAGTGGTTAAGCACTCGGCTGCGAATCTAACCCACCAGCTGCTCCATAGCAGAAAGATGTGGCAGCCTGCTTCCGTAAAGATTACAGCTTTAGAAACTCCTATGGGGCAGTTCTACCCTTTCCTGTAGGGTCGCTCTGAGTCGGAATTGACCCAACATCAATCGTTTGGAGTCTTTTTGGAAGTAGTTCATTAGGCCTTTTCTTCCACAGAGCCACTGGGGGTTCAAACCACCAACTTTTAGGTTAGCAGCCACTTGTGCCACCAGGCAGTTACCTATAAAAGTCAAGACACTAGTTGGTGGCTTGTAAAGTTCAAAATTCCATTGAATTTTTGCCAGCAGAAAAGTTACATTGACATACCAGATTAGTTCTACCAGGAGCTCAGTCAGAATTGGAAGAAGTAAGTTCTTACTGTATCAACTAGATCCTTTACAACAATAAAATTCTTTGATTCTTCCCATTTCTGTTACACTGAGGAATTCTACTCAGCCAGCCCATATAATTTGCAGGAGATCATCAGGCAAATAATTACAATAAAATAGGATAAATCTTAGATGAGTTCTAACAATCTTCAGGATTCATTCATTTATTCAGCAAACATTTATTGAGCATCTGCTCTGTGCCAGGTACTGTAATAGGTTCTGTGGATATATTGGTGAGCAACAACCGACAAAATTGATACGTGTTTGGAACTAGTAGTCAAGTGAAGATGACATACCTTAATCAAATAACATAAATTAATGTAAAATTATTACTATGATTAATGCTACAGAGGAAGAATACATACTGTTATAAAAGAATGTTAGAGGCAGCTGCCTTCTCCACGTCCAGGAGTGCAGAGGTGGCCTCTCTCTGATGCATTTCAGGCTGCATGTGATTGCTGGTTACAAGATTCTTGCACGTATGTTGGAAGCTCAGGATGGTTTTGGGCCACGGCCACTGCATCCCTCTGCCCTCACTACCACTAGCTGATTCCCGTAATAGCGTGTAGCAGGGAAATGGTTGTGTTTTCAGTGGCCACCAAAGTCACTATGATCCTTTTAGGTATTGAAGATACTATAAGACCTGATTGTTTTCATGAAGGAATTTTATTTCCTTATACTAAACAAAATGTTAAAGAATATCAGAAGACACATTGGGGAGAAGGAGGAGTATCAGTAAGACCGCAATCTTTTGAGGAAATAGGCTGAAGAAGATTCCCACCTGGATGGGGCTTTTCTGATCCCTACAGCATCTGGGGATGGGGCAGATGACCTGTAAGAGATGATCCAGGTAGATGTCTCTGGACAGAAAGACCACGGTGCCAAAACAGCTGCAGGGTCACATGTGGAGGGCAACATTCACAGGTGGGACATGAAAGCAGATTTCTTTAAAGATTTAGTTCCAGCAGTCAGGAAATTAGAGATGTTGGAATGAATGTGTATATGTATTCTTCAGGGAGTGTAGAGACACCAAAAACCAAAAAACCCATTGCCGTCGAGTTGATTCCGACTCATAGCAACCCTATAGGACGGAGTAGAACTGCTTCATAGAGTTTCCAGAGGGCGCCTTGTAGCTTTGAACTGCTGACCTTTTGGCTAGCAGCTGTAGATCTTAACCACTATGCCACCAGGGTTTCTGTAGAGACACAGAAACTAGTATTTAAACATTCTACAAAGGGAGATATTCTGGAGCTTGTTGATGGTTACTTTGTAGATTGGCAGGAAGTGGAGAGTGAAAGTTATCCAAAGATTGCATTGAGTGCTCAACCAACAACATTTTGTTTCTGACAGGTTGTTCTAGAGGCCAGCGCATGTCGCTGTGGTGGTGACACCTGGCCATGTGGGATTAACAATGAGAATTGGAAAATGTCATTAGATTTAGGAGCACAGTAGGGTTATGGGTGACAGTAGCAAGAATAATTTTGATGGATTGATAAGAGACTAAACCTAGATTGGAATGAGTTGAGAAGTGAGGAGTCTGTGAAAAGGTTGGCTTGAGAGGGAAGGAGAAAGAAGTTGGTAGCTGGAGTGAGACGGGGAGTTGAGGAGTAGAATTTTTAATTTTTATTTATTTAGTTTTTAATGGGAGAGGCAAACAAACAGTTAGTTGCCCACGATTGGACTCTGACTCACAGGGACCCCACATGTATCAGAGTAGAACTGTACTCCACAGGGTTTTCAGTGGCTGATTTTTTGTAAGTAGATTGCCAGACCTTTCTTCCCAGGTGCCTGTGGATGGACTAGAACCTCCAACTTTCATTTCGCAGCCAAGTGTGTTAATCTTTTGCACCACCCAGGGATTCCCAGAGAGACTGAAGCCCAGTTAAAAGTAGTGGGAAAAATTCTTTAGAGGGAGAAGTTGATTATATAAGAGGGAAAAGAGATAATCTATGATTTATAGTTCCTGAAATAGTAGGAGATAATAGAATCTAAGGCAGAGAATTAGCCTTAGATAATGCAAAAAATTTTCATCCATTGGAACTAGAATGAAGGAACTAGAAGGAGCAGAGAGATACAAGTATAGGTAGATTATATGGTTTCTGTTTTCTCTGTGAGGGGGAGGCTCGTATGAGTTGGCACTCAGAGGCTTATGGAAAGTGGAGGAAGGAGTGAGAACCTATTTGAAGTTGGTGTTTGTGACTCCCTCCAGCAAGGTTTGATGACACAGGTATAAGCTTAGAGAAAAGACAGATGAATTTAGACTTTTAGCCAGAATGTTGTTGAAATCATGGATCATGGAATCAAAGCATGATGAGAGGAAAAATGAAGAAAGAAAAGGACTGATAGACTGGAAAAAAGCATATGTAAAGGGGATAAAGTTGAATTTTTGATTACTTTTTTTATTGAGATATAATTCCCATACCATAAAATTCACCTTTTTAAAGGGTGCCAAACCAAAATCCAAACCCGTTGCGACTGAGTTGATCCTGACTCATAGCGACCCTATAAGACAGAGTAGAACTGCCCTACAGGGCTTCCAAGGAGCAGCTGGTGGATTCGAACTGCCAACCTTTTGGTTAGCAGCCACTAAACTGTTAACCACTACACCACCAGGGCTCCTTAAAGTGTACAGTTCAGTGGTTTTTAGTGTTTTCAGTTGTGCAACTGCCACCATTAATTATCTAATTCTAGAACATTTTCATCAACCCAAAAAAGAAACCTCATAACTATTAGCAGTTGCTCCCCATTCCCCTCAGCCCCATCCCCTAGGAACCACTAACCTATTTTTTCTCACTGTGGATTTGCCTATTACAGACATTTCGTATAAATAGGACCATACAATATATGGTCTTTTATATCTGGCTTCTTTCACTTAGCATGATATTTTCAAGATTCACCCATGTTGTAGTGTGTATCAGTACTTCATTCCTTTTTATAACTGAATAATATTCTGTTGTATGCATATATCGCATTTTATTTATCAAAATTTCTTGGGTATATACCTATGAGTGGAATTGCTGGGTCATATGGTAACTCTAAGTTTAACTTTTTGAGGAAATGCTAAACTATTTTCTAAAGCAACTGCACCATTTTACATTCCCATCAGCAATGTATGAGGGTTCCAATTTCTTCACGTTCTCACCAACATTTGTTTTTGTCCATCTTTTTGATTATAGCAATCCTAGTGGGTATTTTGGGGTACATTTTTAAAACTTACTTTTATGCCTCAGTTTTTTCTTATAAAAGTGTTAGCATTATCTAGATCTGGCTAAAGACCCCATTCTGTTCCTATACTCTACATAGAACAGTTTTTTTTTTTTTCCTTTTTTCCAGTTTGGTATATATCTTTGTACAGTTTTTTAAAACTGTTAGTGTTGATGGTCATAAATACCTTCCTTATATTAACCCAACTATATTTTCATAGAGGAGCCCTGGTGGCGCAGTGGTTAAGAGTTCGGCTGCTAACCAGAGGGTCGGCAGCCGCTCCTTGGAAACCCCATGGGGCAGTTCTACTCTGTCCTATAGGGTTGCTATTAGTTGGAATCGACTCGACTAGCAATGGGTTTTTTATTTTCATAGAAACTGTATAATAAATGAGGTTATAGTTGTGTTTTTTTTCTGTTAACTGCAGAATATGATATCTTTTAAAAATTTACAATAATCATTAGTAAAAGTCACTTTAAACAAGTGAATTAACTGCATGCCTTAGTTAAAGGCTTATTGCCCTACGTATTAGGGTTTTAAAAATTACAACTATTGGTCTTCATATATTGAAATATTATCAGTAAAACTGATGTTTTCTTCTTGGTCTTAGTGCCTGGCTGTCTGGCTATGAAAATCCTGTGGTGTCTCGAATTAATATGAGAATACAAGATCTAACAGGACTCGATGTTTCCACAGCAGAGGAATTACAGGTAGGTAATCATATTATCCTTAAATTGTATGTTATCATTATCCTAAATTATCTTTACACTTCCTCAAGAGATGCTTCAGATGAAATTTCCTGACACTGTATAGGTAGTCCACGGTTTGCATGGTACTTTGGGATTGTAAAATTGACTGTGCAAGCTGATACCATATGAAGCTATCTTAATAATCAATGGAAAAAATTATGGTTGTTCTGTAACCCTTAAAAAATTTTTGATCAGAACATTAAAAACTCAGTTCTGGGAAGACAGTGGCATAAACAGACCATTGTTCCAACCCTTCCCTACAAATACAACAAGAAATACAAGGAAACAGCACTTGGCTTTGAGGGACTCTGAATTGGGAAGCAAAGGAGAGCAGTGGGACACTGCAGACAGGCAAGAATCAACGAATCAACAAGTTGCATACAGTAGGAAAACCTGCTTCTCCCACTGTCCGTATCCCTCTCCTAAGCCACGTGGGCTGCTGGCTGCTGTGAACTGGAGAAGTGGTACCGAAAAAAAGCCTGTTTCCCTAACCACCACACTCCCTGCCTGTACAAAGAGACAGGACCGGAAGCTTCTACTCTAAAATCAACAAGGCAGACCTTCCTGGGGGTCCATTTTGAGTGTGCCAGCACCTCCCCCATCCGGACACTGTTGGCTACAAGCCTACTGTGAATTGCTACAGAAGGCCCCCTGCAGTGGAGTCTGTTCTCATAAACACTCTACCTGCCTCCCTGTGCACCCCATAGCTCATGCCTTTGAAACCAACAGGATAGACCTCCCAGGGAGTCAGTTTGGGTTTGCCTGCTCCTCCTTCCAGTCAGCACTGAGGAATGCTGACTGAGGTTTCTGTGTGCTAGGAAGCAGACATCTTGACTGGAGGCTACATCCACAGTCAACATACCATGGGGGAGGGGCTCTTATAGCAACAAGACAGACCTCCCTGAGGGTCCGTTCAGAGTGTGGTAACCCTTCCCCCACTCAGACCCTGTCACCTGCAAGCCTGCAGTGAATTGCTACAGAAGCCTCCCTCCCTGAAGGTCAGTTTATGTTAGTCTACATCCACTTGCTATTGGCACTGAGGACTGCTGTCTGAGGCTACTGTGTACTAGGAAGCAGGCATCTTGAGTGGAGGCTGCTTTCATACCCAACAGTCTACCAGGGGGTACTGATAGCAACAAGGCAGACCTCCGTGGAAATCTAACCAGAGCATGACAACCCCTCCCCTACCTGATTAACTGTTCGTTGCCTGGGTGTTGCAGACTGCTACAGAAGGCCACTGCAGTGGAGTCAGCTCCCATATACAGCACTCTGCCTGCCTCCTTGTGTACCCCATAGCTCAGGCCTCTGAAACCAACAGGACAGACCTCCCTGGGGGTCAGCTTAGGTCTGTCTGCTTCTCCTTCTGAGAGATGTTGAGAACTAAGGCTGCTGTGTGCTGGGAAGCAGGCATCTTGAGTGGGGTCTACACTCATGGTCAACATACTACAGGGCAGGCTCTGATAGCAACAAGGCAGACCTCCCTGAGGGTCCATTCAGAGCACAACAATCCCTCGCCTACCCAATAACTGTCAGCCACTAGACTGATATGAACTCCTACAGAAGGTCCCCAACAGTAGAACCAGGAGGAGGTTCACCTAAGAGGAGACTGCCCACCCGCCAACCTCCACAGGACCACTGGGGCTCTGAAACCAACAAGACAGACCTCTTGGAGGTTCCTCTGGAGACTGCCAGCCCCTCTTCCTCCTGAAACAGAGGAAAGTCTGCTTGTGCTTCCCCTAGAAGCCAGCTCAGATAGAAGCAAGCCCCCACAGAGCAGGGAAGGAAACCTCGGAAAAAACCAGAGGGCAACACCCAACCCAGAAGAGGGCTCGCCGGGTGTTGATTCTCTTACTGAAAACGTGGTCGCAGAAACAGAAGGGAAGGGAGTAATAACCAGAGAGAGGACTTCACCCCCTGGTGGACATATTGATTAGTACACAATATCTCCACTGAGTGGCAGTGCTAGTTGGTGGATGGATTGATCACAGCGTGTTTTCTGGTGTGTTTGGGAGAGACTGAAAGTTGAAAACTGAGATCCGAAACTTTTGAATCCTAATTAAACCAGGGAGGGAAAAGGAGCTATCACAGAGAAGGACAGAAAATGGTAAGCAAAAGCTGAGGTGCTGCCTGCCTAAGAGTTTTTTGCAGAAAGTAGTACAGGTAAAACCACCAAAAACTGGGAAGAAAGAACTAAGAAAGTTAACACCCTCAAAAATTCCAATGCCCCAACAAAAAATCACAAGGCACACAAAGAACAGAGAAACAGTGTTCCATCGAAATGAATATGACAAAGCAAATGAAAGCACATCTAGGGATGACCAAATAAGGAAAAAAAAAAGGAAAATATAATACAGTAACATTAAATATAATTAAAGAACTAAGGGAAAACATACACAAAGAACTAAAAGAAATTAGGAAAACTGTGCACCAACAAAATGAGGATCTGAGAAAAGAGATACTACAACTGAAAGGGATAGTAACTGAAACGAGAAACACAGTAGAGGGACTACCAATAGATTTAATCAGGCAAAGAAAGAATCAGCAAATTAGAGGATAAGATAGTTAAAATTACAAATGCTGAAGAGCAACAAGAACAGAGGCTCAAGCACAATTTAATGGAATTATGGGACAATGACAAGAGATCTAATATATGCATCACAGGAATTCCAGAAGGAGATGAGAGAGAAAATGGGACAAAGAATATTTGGAGAAATAATGACAGAAGTTTTCCCCAGTCTAGTGAAGGACATGAATCTATAAATCCAAGAAGATTGAAGAACACCAAGCAGGATAACCAAAGAGATCTACACCAAGACACATCATAATTGGGCTCTCAAAAATTAGAGAGATAAAGAGAGAATCCTAAAAGCAGTGAGAGAGAAGCAAACAGTCACATACAAAGGCTCCCCAATAAATTTAAGTACCAGCTTCTCCTCAGAAACACTGGAGGCCAAAAGATAAAGCAATGATATATTTATTTAAAGTGCTGAAAGAAAAGAAAACTGTCAACCAAGAATACCCAGAAAAACTGTCCTTCAAGAATGAAGATGAAATTAAAACATTCCCAGACAAACAGAAGCTGAGAGAGTTCATGTCCCCCAGACTGTCCCTACAAAAAGTACTAATGAGGGTTCTGTAGATGGAAGGAAAAAGACACTTTCTAAAGTAATTCAAAGCTATATACAAAAAGAAAGATCCCTAATAAAGGAAATACATGGACAAGTAGAAGGGCTAGGAATAAGGTATTAATGTTGATAATTCTAAATGTTTTGTCCTTCATGATTTTTAACAAACAATATGTAAAAGCTGGAGAAAATAGAAAGTCTCAACAGACCCATAACAAGTAAAGAGATCAAGTCAGTGATTAAAAACCTCCCAACAACAACAACAAAAAGTCCTGGCCCAGATGGTTTCTGGTCTACCAAATATTTAGAGAAGAATTGACACCAATACTCTTTAAACTCTTAAAAAGACAGAGAAGGAAGGAATACTCCCTAATTCATTCTATGAAGCAAACATAACCCTGACACCCAAACTAGACAAAGACACCACAGGAAGAAAAAAAAAAAGGAAACTACAGGCCAGTATCTCTTATGAATATAAATGCGAACATCCTCAACCGAAGACTAGCAAACAGAATCTAACAGCATATTAAAAGTCATATACTATGACCAAGTGGTATTTATTCCAGGAATGCAGGTATGGTTCAATATTAGAAAATCAATCAACATAATATACCACATCAATAGAACAAAGGAAAAGAACCACATAGTCATCTCTATGGATGCAGAAAAAGCATTTGATAAAATCCAACACTCTTTCTTGATGAAAACCCTGAAAAAGATTGGAATAGAAGGGAAATTCCTCAATATGATTTAGGGTATTATGAAAAACCAACAGCCAACATGATACTTAATGGAAAAAGACTGAGAGTCGGGAACAAGATAAAGGTGACTGCTCTCATCACTTCTATTCAGTAATGTATTAGAAGTCCTAGTCAGAGCAGCAAGACAAGAAAAAGAAATAAAAGGTATCCAGATTGGAAAAGAAGAAGTAAAATTACCTCTATTAGCAGATGATATAATCCCATATATAGAAAATCCCAGCAAGTCCACAAAAAAACTTCTAGAGCTAATAGAGGAATTTAGCAAAGTTCCAGGGTACATGGTCAACAAACAAAAATCATTTGGGTTTCTATACCCCAGCAGTGAGAAATCTGAAAAGGAAATTAGGGAAATAATTGTATTTACAATACCGTATAAGAGAATAAAATACCTAGGAATAAATCTAACCAGGAATCTGAAGGAGTTATATAATGAAAACTATAAAACACTGCTGAAAGGTATTAAAGAAGACTTAAACAAATTGAAAGATGTTCCATGTTCATGGGTTGGAAGACTTAATATTGTTAAGATGTCAGTACTATGCAAAGCGATCTATAGATTCAATGCAATCCTGATCAGAATTCCAACAGCCTTCTTTACAGAAATAGAAAAACCAATCCTCAACTTTATATGGAATGGCAAGAGGCCCCAGATAGCTAAAGCCAGTGTTAAAAGAGAAGAACAAAGTAGTACTCACATTTTCTGATTTTAAAATATACTATACAGCTATAGTAACCATAACTGCCTGGTACTTGTATAACAATAGACGTATAGATCAATGGAATAGAATTGAAAGTCCAGAAATAAACCCACACATCTATGGTCAGCTGATTTTTGACAAGGGTGTTAAGTCCATTTGCTGGGGAAAGAAGAGTCTCTTCAATAAAATTACTGGGAAAATTGGATTTCCACATGCAGAAAAATGAAACAGGATTCCATGCCTCACACCATACACAAAAACAAATTCGAAATGGATTAAGGACCTAAATGTGTAAACTAAAACCATAAAGTTCTTGGAAGAACAAGCAGGGGCAACGCTCTCAGGCCTAGCTTTTAACAATGGATTATCTAATATAATAACAAAAACACAAAGAGCAAAAGACTAAATAAATGGGACCTCATAAAAATTAAAAACTTCTGTTCATCAAAAGACTTCACCGAAAAAGTACAAAGACAAGCTACTGACTGGGAGAATGTCTTTGGAAACCATATATCCAACAAGAATGTAATGACCAAAATATATATAAAACTGACAGCTTAACAACAAAAAGATGAATAACCCAATCATAAAATGGGAAAAGGACTTGAATAGACATTTCACCAAAGAGGACATTCAAACTGACTGCCAAACACATGAAAAAGATGCTCAGCATCATTAGCCATCAGAGAGATGCAAATCAAAACCACAATGAGATACCATTTCACTCCCACTAGGATGGCTAAGATAAAAAGAAAATAATAAATGTAGGTGAGGATGTGGGGAAATTGGAACCCTTATCCATTGCTGGTGGGAATGCAAAATGGTAACAGCTGTTGTGGAAAACAGTGTGGCAGTTCCTTAAAAAACTAAAAATAGAACTACCATATGAGCCAGCAATTCTACTCTTAGATATATACCCAAAAGACTTGAAAGCAGAGAATCAAAAAGAGACTTGTACACCAATGTTCACTGCAGCAGTATTCACAGTAGGCAAAAGGTAGAAACAACCTAACTGCCCATCAGCGTATGAATGGATAAACAAAATGTGGTACATACATACAATGGAATATGACTGAGCCAGTAGAAATGAAATTTTGATACATGCTGCTGTATGGATGGAGCTTGGAGATATTATGGTGAGTGAAATAAGCCAATCACAAAAGGATAAATATTGTATGACCTCACTTACATAAAAAGACAAGAAAAGGCACATGTACAGTCACCAAAGTTTATTAATGGTTACCAGGGGCAGAAGGGAGGGGGAAAGGGGGGGTTAACAGTGATGGAAAAATTACATTGATTAAAGGTAGGGTAGCATAGCCGATTATTGTAATTGCTGTCAATAAGTTATACACCTGTAAAAAGTTGAATTGTCACAACATTAAAAACTGTCTTACCATCAGTTATAAACGTACAGGGAAATGAAAAATATGGGACACTAATATTTATTAATACACTGTAATTTTTGTTTTTCATTTCATACCTCATCTGCCTGTCAGGTAGCCAGGATGATTCTTTCTTTTGATAATTTATTTTTTTCTTCCTTTTTTAATCGAGATATGATTCACAGGCTGTAATATTTACCCTGGTTCTAGTATATTCACAAGGTTGTACAACCATCCCCATTAACCCATTGCCATCAAGTTGATTCCAACTGATAGAGACCCCATACGGCAGAGTAGAACTGCCCCGTTGGGTTTCTAAGACTGTAATCTTTGTGGGAGCAGACTGCCTCATCTTTCTCCTACAGGGTGGTTGGTGGATTCAGATCACCAACCTTTTGGTTAGCAGCCAAGTGCTTTAACTACTGCACTACCAGGGTTCCTTGTACAACCATCACCAGTATCTAATTCCAGAACATTTTCATCACCACAAAAAGAAGCCCCACATCTACTGGTAGTCACTCCCTGTTCCCCTTTCCCAGAGCCCCTTGCAATCTCTAATTTAATTTCTGTCTCTATGCATTTGCCTAAACTGGACATTCATATAAATGGAATCCTACAATATGTGGCCTTTTGTATCTGGCTTCTTTCACTTAATGTTTTCAAAGTTACGTCTGTGTTGTAGCATGCATCACTACTTCATTCCTCGTTGTGGTTGAATAATATTCTATTGTATAGATATACCATATTTTATTTATCTTTTTGGCTATTATGAATGATGCTTTCAAGAACATTTGTTTACAAGTTTTTGTGTGGCTATGTGTTTTCATTTCATTTGGGTATAGACTTAAGAATGGAATTGCTGGGTCACGTGGTAACTATGTTTAACATTTTGAAGAACTACCGAACTATTTTCCAAAGTGGTTGTACCATTTTCCATTCTTACTAGCAGTGTACGTGGGTTCCAGTTTCTCCATATTCTTACTACCACTTGTTATTTTTCATTTTTATTTTATTTTTATTTTTCATTTTTAAAAAAAAATTACAACCAACCTAGAGGGAATGAAGTGGTATTTCATTATGGTTTTGATTTCTGTTTTCTTAATAGCTAATGGGAGGAGCCCTGGTGGCACAGTGGTTACGTACTAGGCTGCTAACCAAACATCTGCTCTGTGGGAGAAAGATGTGGCAGTCTGCTTCTGTAAAGATTACAGTCTTGGAAACCTTGTGTGGCAGTTCTACTCTGTCCTATAGTGTCAGTTTGAGTCAGAATTGACTCAGCAGCAGTGGGTTTTTGTTCGTTTGTTTTTTTTAATAGCTAATGAGATAAAGCATCTTTTCGTGTGCATATTGGCCACGTATATATATCTTCTTCAAAGAAATGTCTATTCAGATTCTTTGGATATCTTTACATTGGATTATTTATTATTTTATTGTTGAGTTATATCTTTATATATTCTGGATACTAGACCCTTAATCAAATATATGCTTAGCAAATATTTTCTCCCATTCTGTGGATTGTCTTTTTGTTTTTTTGATGGTGTCTTTTGAAACACAGAAGCTTTTAACTTTAATGAAATCCAATTTTTCTATTTTTTGTTTGGTTGCTGATGTCGTATCTAAGAAACCTTGCCTAATCCAAGGTCATGAAGATTTACACTTGTGTTTTATAGTTTTATCTCTTACATTCAGGTCTTTGATCCATTTTGAGTTAATTTTTTATATATGGTGTGAAGTAGAAGTCCAACTTCATTCTTTTGCATATCAATATCCATTGGCCCCAGCACCATTTATTGAAAAGATTATTCTTTCCCTATTGAATTGTTTTGGAAACTCCATTGTAATTTAAAACATTAGAAGTACTGAGAATTAAAGTGTTTTATATCTTTGTAAAAACTTATCAAGGGTATTTTGAACAGTGCTTGATGCCTTCTTGTCATCTAACTTAAGATACGGAGTGAGCATCTTTTTAATGTCTTGGTGACTTGTCATACTCCTTTCTAAGTTTGGATCAGCTTCCAACATTTTATCCTTTGTGCTTTCGATGTTGTAAAATATACCTGAGAGTTCCTTTATTGTGAAGGTTTTTGCTGGCGTCATTTCCACTAGGACATCTTCATCCTTTTCATCATAATTGCTTTCCTCATTTGTGTCAGTAAGTTTACCTTCACTAAGTTCCCCTGGCTGCATATCTAGAGTCTCTTTCAAGCAGTGACAGTATCAACATTCTCCCTGTCAGCAAATTCCTATATATCTCCATGTACATTCAATTTGAATTTCACTGTTCACGCCTTTGCTGCACTTTTCATCTTTGTTGGCCATTTCCCTCTTTTAAATATCCATTTTTGTAAATTGTCACATGGGTTTATCACTGGAGATAAGGAGGCATACAACTACATGCTTTGCTGTCTCTGCATGAACTAAGTAATAGATGCTCAGTGACCAATCATTAATAGAGTTTGAAAGAAGTGACATGATTGGTCCTTAATCATGATACACGTCTATTATTTGCATAGCAATTTGTGGACCAAAAAACTAGCAGCAAAGTTTGTACTGTATGCAATTACTCAGAGTTAATAAAACATAGTAACTGAAATTTGAACCATGTTGTTGGTTGACTGGTATTAACTAAACCACGGTAACAAATTTGTGCATATTGGAACTGTGCAAAGCAGGACTGACTGTATTTTAATCTGCTTAATTAAGTTGTCATTTATTCTATTGTAATCTATAACTTCCTTGGTATTCAGCTGATTTTCCAAAACTCTGATATGTCTTTGGGGCTGTTTTACTCTTGGGATTTACCATAGAGTTAAATGGGAGAAACATGTCTGTGTGGTCAAAGTCAGAAAATTAAAAATGAAATGTATTTTCAGTTGTTTACAGACCTCAGAAGCCTTTACCATGATGTTTTCCTTCTATCTCTTTCTTCTCTATTCTGTATTTGCCCTAACCTACCTAACCGTCACAGGATTTTTCAGGATAATGAATACATATTTCTGTTTATTAGTCTGATCCAGCTCTAGGTGTCTACAACATAAGAAGGAAAATATCCAGGGTAGTAATAATTTACATATGACTTAGACTTTGATGTAGGCAAACCAAAAGAAAAACCAAACCCATTGCCACTGAGTCGATTCTGATTCATAGCAACCCTATAGGACAGAGTAGAACTGCCTTATAGAGTTTCCAAGGAGCTCCTGGTGGATTTGAACTGCCAATCTTTTGGTTAGCAGCCATAGCTCTCAACCACTATGCCACCAGGGTTTCCTAAGCAAACTCTCTTAATTATTTATGTTCTCTCATTTTGTCAGCATTTTTGGGGATGGAGGGAAGGAGTTAAGGAAGGTATCATTTTCCTCATTTTACAAAAAACAAAACTGAGATTGTATCCAAAGTTACATTTATTGTAACTAAGAGAGCTAGAACTTGAATCCAGACCAAATGTTTTTCTCACTTCCTTTTGCCATCTCACACTGGGATGTTGTAATAACCAGCTTAAGTTGCTAGACCCCTTTGCCAGGAATAATAAAGTTGATGTTAACTTCTTCATTTTTTTTTTTTTAACCTTACCAGGGAAAAAATGTGTAGGAAAAGAGATTTTATTAAAGTAGATTGGGGAATTGGCCAGCATTTTAGGCTTTGGAAAACATAAGTCTTAATTTAAATTCCAAAAGAAAATGTTTAGTGAAAATAAATACCTAATAGAAATCTCAAATTTAATTTAAGTTTTGTGTCCCCAAATGTTTGTTAAAGAAAGGCATATTAATTAAAGTTCTAAAATAACACCCAGTAAATATCCTTAGTTTTTCATCCCTGTATCCTTAGGAACTCTTACTGATTTTAAATACTTTGCTTCTCATTTCTCTAGAAGTACCTAACCATGGTATAAAGAGGCCAAAATGGGTCTCATGGATTTTTGCAGTAGTAATCCTAATAGTTCTTTTACTCATGCTTTGTTTGTCTCCTTCAGGTAGCAAATTATGGAGTTGGAGGACAGTATGAACCACATTTTGACTTTGCACGGGTAAGTAAAAGAAATGGAGAATGTAAGAAATCCACTGAAGCTTAGGGATAACATGTTAATTATGTTCTTTTAGTATTAAAAATTCATAGCCCACTTAGAATGTGTGGAACCATGGTAGGATAAATAATCTGAGAAGCATTTTTATTAGTAAAAAACATCTCGATACCCAATCAGAGAAAACATCCTATTTTTAAGTGCATTGCTAAACGTGGAAGAAAGTAGAGGAAATTCCCAAAGGCAAATTGAAAAATAACAAACCCTAGTGACAAAAATTAGAGAGTTAAAGGTAGGGGGTACTGAGGCTGGAGGTAAATGGCACTTCCAGGCACGTAGAGTTTTGGGGATTAACAGCTCTGTGGGGAGACCTTCCACAATATAGGCTGCAGAACACGTTGTTGTTAGGTGCCGTCAAGTTGGTTCTGACTCATAGCAACCCTGTGTACAACGGAATGAAACAGTGCCTAGTCCTATGCCATCTTCACAGTTGTTGCTATGTTTGAGCCCATTGTTGCAGCCACTGTGTCAGTCCATCTCACTGAGGGTCTTCCTCTTTTTCGCTGACCCTATACTTTACCAAGCATGGTGTCCTTCTCCAGGGACTGGTCCCTTCTGATAACATGTCCAAAGTACATGAGATGAAATCTTACCATCCTTGCTTCTAAGGAGTATTCTGGCTGTACTTCTTCCAAGACAGATTTGTTCATTATTCTGACAGGCCATGGTATACTCAATATTCTTCTCCAGCACTGTAATTCAAAGGCATCAACTCTTCTTTGGTCTTCCTTATTCATTGTCTAGCTTTTGCATGCATATGAGGCGATTGAAAATACCATGGCTTGGGTCAGGTGCACCTTAGTCTACAGAGTGACATCTTTGCTTTTTAACACTTTAAAGAAATCTTTTGCAGCAGATTTACCCAGTGCAATATGTCATTTGATTTCTTCACTGCTTCTTCCATAGGCATTGATTATGGATCCAAGTAAAATGAAATGCTTGACAACTTCAATCTTTTCTCTGTTTATCATGACGTTCTTATTGGTCCAGTTGTGAGGATTTTTGTTTTCTTTATGTTGAGGTGTAATCCATACTGAAGGCTATAGTCTTTGATCTTCATCAGTAAGTGCTTCAAGTCCTCTTCACTTTCAGCAAGCAAGGTTGCATCATCTGCATAACACAGGTTGTTAATGAGTCTTCCTCCAGTCCTGATGCCATGTTCTTCTTCATATAGTCCAGCTTCTCAGATTATTTGCTCAGCATACAGGCTGAGTAAGTATGGTGAAAGGATACAACCCTGACACACACCTTTCCTGATTTTAAACCACACAGTATCCACTTGTTTTGTTTGAAGGACAACCTCTTGGTCTATGTACAAGTTCCACATGAGCACTATCAAATGTTCTGGAATTCTCATTCTTCGCAATGTTACCCATAATTTGTTATGATCCACACAGTCAAATGCCTTTGCATAGTCACTGAAACATGGGTAATCATATTTCTGGTATTTTCTGCTTTCAGCCATGATCCATCTGACATCAGCAGTGATATCCCTCATTCCACGTCCTCTTCTGAATCTGGCTTGAATTTCTGACAGTTCCCTGTTATGTACTGCTGCAACTGTTTTTGAATGATCTTCAGCAAAATTTTACTTGCGTGTGATATCAATGATACTGTTCGATAATTTCTGCATTCCTTTGGATCACCTTTCTTTGGAATAGGCACGTATATGGATCTCTTCCAGTCAGTTGGCCAGGTAGTTGTCTTCCAAATTTCTTGGCATAGACAAGTGAGCGCTTTCAGTGTTGCATCTGTTTGTTGAAATGTCTGAATTGGTATTCCATCAATTCCTGGAGTCTTGCTTTTTGCCAGTGCCTTCAGTGCAGCTTGGACTTCTTCCTTCAATACCATCGGTTCTTGATCATATATTACCTCCTGAAATGGTTAAATGTTGACCAATTCTTTTCGGTGCAGTGACTCTGTATTCCTTCCATCTTCCGTTGATGCTTCCCACATTGTTCTATATATATATGTACATATTTTTATTGTGCTTTAGGTGAAAGTTTACAGCTCAAGTTAATTTCTCATTTAAAAATTTGTCATTCAGTATCTTGCCCATACCAAAAAATAACCAAACCCATTGCCGTTGAGTTGATTCCAACTCATAGCGACCCTATAGGACAGAGTAGGACTGCCCCGTAGGGTTTCCAAGGAATGCCTGGTGGATTTGAACTGCTGACCTTTTGGTTAGCAGCTGTAGCTCTTAACCACTATACTACCAGGGTTTCCATCTTGCCCATAGTGTCCTTCAGTATTGCAACTGAAGGCCTGAATTTTTTCTTCAGTTCTTTCAGCTGGGGAAATGCTGAGTATGTTCTTCCCTTTTGGTTTTCTATCTCTAGGTCTTTGCACATTTCATTATATTACTTTACTTTGTCTTCTTGAGCTGCCCTTTGAAATCTTCTGTGTAGCTCTTTTACTTCATCATTTCTTCTGTTAACTTTAGCATCTCTCTATTCAAGAGCAAATTTCAGAGTCTCTTCTGACATCCATTCTGGTCTTTTCTTTCTTTCCTGTCTTTTTAATGACCTTTTGATTTCTTCATGTATGATATACTTGATGTCATTCCACAACTCGTCTGGTCTTCAGTCATTAGTGTTCAATGCATCAAATCTATTCTTGAGATGGTCTCTAAATTCAGGTGGAATATACTCAAGGTCGTACTTTGGCTCTTGTGGACTTGTTTTAATTTTCTTCAGCTTCAACGTGAACTTGCACATGCGCTTCTCCATCATCTCTTTCTGCAGATGTAGTCACTTTGATGACTGTGTATCCCATCCGGTGTTTATGTATAGTCGCCATTTATGTTGTTGAAAAAAGATATTTGCAATGAATAAGTCACTGGTCTTGCAAAATTCTATCATGGCATCTCTGGCATCGTTTCTGTCACCTGGACCATATTTTTCAACTACTGATCCTTTTTCTTTGTTTCCAACTTTCACATTCCAATCACCAGTGACATGAGATTCCTCTGTGAAGCCTAGATCTCCAAAAGAATTACACCTTTGGTGAGGAATGAATAGGTTTGAAAATAAGAGTATGTTTCTGCTTTGAGGCAGGATCCTTAAGGGAAGCTGTCTGTCTCCATCCTGGATGGGGTGTCATGTGTATGGAGGAGTTGCTTCTGGGAATTTGAAAGCATAGGCCTGCCTCATATGAATCTGGAATTTGAATTTTATTGCCCTGGAAGAGTAGAAATTAATTTAAATTTGGTCAGTTTGTTAGTGCTCCTTGATACCTCTCAGAAACAAACTCGTATCCTCTCTGGAAAGAGGCATCCTTATTCTAACCCCTGTGGACTCTTTTACGAGCCCTGGTGGCACAGTGGTTAAGAGCTACGGCAGCTAATCAAAAGGTCAGCAGTTCGAATCCACCTGCCGCTTCTTGGAAACCCTATCGGGCAGTTCTACCTTATCCTGTAGGGTTGCTATGAGTCAGAATCGACTCGACGGCAGTGGCTTTGGTTTGATTGATTGGAGTCTTTTAAAGATTCAGTTCATCTAAATATGAACTCACTTTAGAGAAATTACCAACTGGTAAAAAGACATCATTGGTGAGACTGAAGCTACCAACAGATTTAGATATCCCCAGGATTTTAGATACTGGAATTATCAGATACAAGATGTAAAGTAATTATAAAGTATTTTTTAAAATCTCAGATAGAAAAAAAATTAGTAAGAAAAGCAGAATGATTTGACATATTTGAAAAATAAACAAGTGGAAGCTTTAGGTAGAAAAAATAATTGTTGAAATTTAAAATTCAATGGATGGGTTAAAAAAGCACATTAGAAATAGCTCAAGTGAATTAGTGAATTGGAAGATAGATCTGAAGAAATCACAAGAATGCATTTTGAGAGACAGGAAGACAGAAAATATAAAAGAGATGTAAAGAGACAGAAAATACGCAGACAGATACTTGTACATCAATGTTTATTGCAGCACTATTCACAATAATCAAAAAGTAGAAACATCATAAATGTCCATCAATAAATCAATGGATAAACAAAATGTGGTATATACATACAATAGATTATTAGTCATAATGAGAAATGAAGTCCTGATACATGCTGAAAACATTATGCTACATGAAATTAATCAGTCACAAAAGGACAAATACTGTATGATCCAATTGCATATGTAAAAAGTGTTGAAATGGCCAAGTGTTTTGTACAACTCTGTGAAGATACTAAAAACCACAGAATTGTACACTTTAAAAGAGTAAATTTCATGGTATGTGAATTATATCTCAATAAACAATTTTAAAGAAAGAGCAATCAAAAATAGAAAGTATGGAGAATAGGTAATTTTAAAGAGATTTGTGAAAAGTTTGCCCTTGCCCAAGTACTCTTGCTTAAGACAAATATTTGCTCCTTTTTTACTTCCTTAATACATTTAGCTACAAATTATAGCATTACCAAATCTTAATAAATTTAAACTTTTTATAACTACACAGAGTTCTAAAGAATGTGCCAGGTATTTTAATAAACTTATTGATCTACTATTTTAAGATAAGGATAGGTTTTTTTTTTTTTTTTACAAGTCAAAGAGAGAACAAGTATCTATAAAGAAAAATAATAGTCTGGCAATCGACTACCTATTTGGAGCACTGGAAGCTCTAAATTGGTTAAAAACCATTACTGACCACTGAGAAAAAAATCTGTGGTGTTCCTTGGCTTGTTGATGTGTCACTCTAGTCTTC
>NW_004444042.1:7467295-7487594 GCF_000243295.1 Trichechus manatus latirostris
AAGGTCGTACTTTGGCTCTTGTGGACTTGTTTTAATTTTCTTCAGCTTCAACGTGAACTTGCACATGCGCTTCTCCATCATCTCTTTCTGCAGATGTAGTCACTTTGATGACTGTGTATCCCATCCGGTGTTTATGTATAGTCGCCATTTATGTTGTTGAAAAAAGATATTTGCAATGAATAAGTCACTGGTCTTGCAAAATTCTATCATGGCATCTCTGGCATCGTTTCTGTCACCTGGACCATATTTTTCAACTACTGATCCTTTTTCTTTGTTTCCAACTTTCACATTCCAATCACCAGTGACATGAGATTCCTCTGTGAAGCCTAGATCTCCAAAAGAATTACACCTTT
Source organism: Trichechus manatus latirostris (assembly GCF_000243295.1). Classification (NCBI taxonomy): domain Eukaryota; kingdom Metazoa; phylum Chordata; class Mammalia; order Sirenia; family Trichechidae; genus Trichechus; species Trichechus manatus. The sequence goes on from NW_004444042.1 coordinate 7,467,649, forward strand.
GGTGAGGAATGAATAGGTTTGAAAATAAGAGTATGTTTCTGCTTTGAGGCAGGATCCTTAAGGGAAGCTGTCTGTCTCCATCCTGGATGGGGTGTCATGTGTATGGAGGAGTTGCTTCTGGGAATTTGAAAGCATAGGCCTGCCTCATATGAATCTGGAATTTGAATTTTATTGCCCTGGAAGAGTAGAAATTAATTTAAATTTGGTCAGTTTGTTAGTGCTCCTTGATACCTCTCAGAAACAAACTCGTATCCTCTCTGGAAAGAGGCATCCTTATTCTAACCCCTGTGGACTCTTTTACGAGCCCTGGTGGCACAGTGGTTAAGAGCTACGGCAGCTAATCAAAAGGTCAGCAGTTCGAATCCACCTGCCGCTTCTTGGAAACCCTATCGGGCAGTTCTACCTTATCCTGTAGGGTTGCTATGAGTCAGAATCGACTCGACGGCAGTGGCTTTGGTTTGATTGATTGGAGTCTTTTAAAGATTCAGTTCATCTAAATATGAACTCACTTTAGAGAAATTACCAACTGGTAAAAAGACATCATTGGTGAGACTGAAGCTACCAACAGATTTAGATATCCCCAGGATTTTAGATACTGGAATTATCAGATACAAGATGTAAAGTAATTATAAAGTATTTTTTAAAATCTCAGATAGAAAAAAAATTAGTAAGAAAAGCAGAATGATTTGACATATTTGAAAAATAAACAAGTGGAAGCTTTAGGTAGAAAAAATAATTGTTGAAATTTAAAATTCAATGGATGGGTTAAAAAAGCACATTAGAAATAGCTCAAGTGAATTAGTGAATTGGAAGATAGATCTGAAGAAATCACAAGAATGCATTTTGAGAGACAGGAAGACAGAAAATATAAAAGAGATGTAAAGAGACAGAAAATACGCAGACAGATACTTGTACATCAATGTTTATTGCAGCACTATTCACAATAATCAAAAAGTAGAAACATCATAAATGTCCATCAATAAATCAATGGATAAACAAAATGTGGTATATACATACAATAGATTATTAGTCATAATGAGAAATGAAGTCCTGATACATGCTGAAAACATTATGCTACATGAAATTAATCAGTCACAAAAGGACAAATACTGTATGATCCAATTGCATATGTAAAAAGTGTTGAAATGGCCAAGTGTTTTGTACAACTCTGTGAAGATACTAAAAACCACAGAATTGTACACTTTAAAAGAGTAAATTTCATGGTATGTGAATTATATCTCAATAAACAATTTTAAAGAAAGAGCAATCAAAAATAGAAAGTATGGAGAATAGGTAATTTTAAAGAGATTTGTGAAAAGTTTGCCCTTGCCCAAGTACTCTTGCTTAAGACAAATATTTGCTCCTTTTTTACTTCCTTAATACATTTAGCTACAAATTATAGCATTACCAAATCTTAATAAATTTAAACTTTTTATAACTACACAGAGTTCTAAAGAATGTGCCAGGTATTTTAATAAACTTATTGATCTACTATTTTAAGATAAGGATAGGTTTTTTTTTTTTTTTTACAAGTCAAAGAGAGAACAAGTATCTATAAAGAAAAATAATAGTCTGGCAATCGACTACCTATTTTTTTTAAAGAAAACACAGTCTATATTGTGTTAAATCTCTTTTCTTTTTATTTCCAGTTATTGAAAAATGTCAGAGGGTCTTGGATTATGTGAAAGATAGAACAATTCAAGTCCTGAAATTATTATAATTAAATTTTTTTTTAACTTTTTATTCTTAAATAATCATAGATTCACAGGATATTGCAAAGAAAGATAGGGGGAGGTCCCATGTCCTCTTCACTTAGCCTCCCGTAATGTTAACATCTTGCTTAACTATAGTACACTATCGAAACTAGGAAGTTGACATTTGTACAATCCACAGAACCCATTCAGATTTCCTCAGTTATACCTGCACTCATGTGTATGTGTGTAGCTCTGTGCAATTTTATCACATATATAATAGCTTTGTGTAACTGCCACCACAATCAAGATAAATTATCTATAACTTTACCACAAGGCTGTCTTGTGGTACTGCTTTATGGCCACTTACACCCTTCCCATTCCCTATTCCCAACTGCTGGTAACCACTAATTGGTTCTCCTTCTCTGTAATTATGTTATTTCAAGAATGTTATATAAATAGAATCGTATAAATGTATTCTTTTGAGATTGTCTTTTTTCACTCAGTATAATTCCCTTGAGTTCATCCAAGTTGTTGTGTGTATTAATAAAGTATTCCTTTTTATTGCTAAGTAGTATTTCATAGTGTGGGTGTTCCATAGCTTAACCATTCACAGCTTGAAGGACATTTGGATAGTTTCCAGTTTTGAGCTATTATAAATAAAGATGCTGTGAACATTTGTGTACAAGTTTCTGTGCAAAAAATATGTTTTCATTTTTCTGGGATAAATTCCAAGAGAGACTATATTGTATTTTAATTTAGATTTAAATTTTACCCAGCTGAATTCTCTAGGCAGATTAAAACGCTGATTGTCCAAAAGAAAGTAAACTGTAATAGCAATAAACATTTGAATGGATGTTAACCTTAACTCTCTGCTGTCCGGTCAACTGCACCTCATAGTGACCTATAGGACAGAGTAGAACTGCTCCATAGGGTTTCCAAGGAGCGCCTGGTGGATTCGAACTGCCAACCTTGTGGTTAGCAGCCGAATTCAACCACTGTACCACCAGAGCTCCGAACGTGCCTTACGGCAGGTAACATGGCTGCGTAAAAATGAATGGATCTAGGCTTAACAAATCATTTTTTCCCTCAGTGGCTTTGTCACAAGTATTCATTGCACAAGCTAAAGCAACACTCAACAAGTATTTGAATGCCTGGTCTATATAATGCACTGTATATTATAAAGGGAACTTTTTTGGTTGTTTTTAGCATATCCTTCAGCATATTATTGATGTTTAATTGCCACTGGAATGTTTGCATTATTGAATTTTACACCATTGAATTAGCTTTGTTTTATTCACAGAAAGATGAGCCAGATGCTTTCAAAGAGCTGGGAACAGGAAATAGAATTGCTACATGGCTGTTTTACGTAAGTTACGGCTAAAGTTTTTATTTTAAGTTGGGATTTGATCACATGACTCATTTACTCTGATATGTTCAGATAAGTTTGTTCTGCTTAACTCTATTTAACATCCTAGTTTAAAGTTTTCACAACCGAGTAAAAGGAATTATGAATTTTTTTCATTTGCAACTTTTTAGGTAATAAAAGGTTCATTGTAGAAATTTTTGATAAAAGCCTGAAGAAATTTAAAATACTAATAGTCCCATTAGTTAGAGGTAATCATTGTTACTATCTTGGAGTATGGACTATCTGTTTAGTCATATATACACTATTTATATGTTCTTATATATATAAGAATCTATATTTGCATGAATTTGTGTGTACATACACACATTATTTTAGTAAACTTTTCTTACGAATTAAATTTTTTACTGAAGTATAATACACTTCAGGAAAGTACTCAAAGCATAAGTGTATAGTTTGATAAATTTTCACCAAGTGAACACACTGGTGTAATCAGCACCAGACCCAGAAGTGGCATATTACGGCAGCCCACAGCCCCACTCAGGGTTAACCACGCTTATATAAACCACATTTATTAAAATGTCAAAATAGTACGATCTTCATTTAATTTAAAAAATTATTTATATATTCATACATGTAGAAGAAATTAGGTTTTAATATTTGTTCCAGTTCTATTGCTGCATAACAAATCACCCCAAAACTGAATGGTTTAGAATAACGGTCATTTTATGATCTCTCATGGTTGACTGGGCACAGCTCATGGTTCTTGTTCCAGATCTCTGGTGCATTTGGAGTCAGTTGAGGGCTGGGGCTGTAGTCATCTCGAAGGCTGAGATTGAGGCTGGCTGTCACCAGAACACCTACACATGGCCAATCTGTGTGGCCCGGGCTTCCTTGTGCATTGTGGCTGAGTTGTAGCAGCAAGCATCCCGAGAGAACAAGGAAGAAGTGCATAGCATTTTTATGATTTACCATTAGAAATCACATAGTGTCCCTTCTGCTGCACTCTGTTAATCCAGGCAGTTACAGAGGTCTGCCACGTTCAAGGGAGTCCTGGTGGCACAGTGGCTAAGAGCTCAGCTGCTAACCAAAAGGTCAGCAGTTCAAATCTACCAGCTGCTTCTTGGAAACTCTATGGGGCAGTTCTACTCTGACCTATAGGGTCGCTATGAGTCGGAGTCGACTCGACGGCAATGGGTTTGGTTTTTTTTCTTCTTGGTTTGTTTTAGATGTGACTACTGAATACAATATATAGTTGGGTTTTGTTTTGTGATACAGTCTGAATATTCCTATACATTCTACTTATGTTGCTTTAAAAAAAAAAAATCTTCACTGTTTGATCTGTGCTTTCTTTGCCTTATTTTGTGCATGTGTTTCTTCAGTTATTTTGAAAGGTTTATGTTTTGTTCTGGGTTGCCTTTATGACTATAACTTTATATAATACTTAAATATTTCTAATTTTATTTAATAGGGTGTGATTCCCTACCATGAGAAATGACAAAACTGATTTTAGTTGATTATTATTTTTCTCTTGGCATATGTTTCTGTTTTATTAAAATAAATATTTCTTGAGCACATACTATTCTGGAGGTACTATTCTAGACTGTAAAGATTCAGCAGTGAACAAAACAAAATTGTTGCCTTCATGGAACTTACATTCCAGTACAATAAATATATATTTATATCTCTGTATTACTTGATTTATCAGTTTTAAATCATCTCTTTTCACCTTTGGCTATCCCAAATTACATACCTTCAGCCTCCTTTCTGAGTTTTTTGTTACTCATTCTTTTGCATTTATTTACAGTTTTATCACCCATGTATGTAAGCCTGAGTAGCATATTGTTTTGTTTTTGAAAAACTGAGTAGCATGCACAAACCCAGCTGTGTAAGTGGAAGTCTGGACGTTCTCATATACTAGTATTCAACATCCAGTTCTCACAGTGGCATGTTTTACTTTATTCTACCAGCACTTTTGATAATAAGTACTGTCTTGTCTCATATAGATGAGTGACGTGTCAGCTGGAGGAGCCACTGTTTTTCCTGACGTAGGAGCTAGTGTTTGGCCCAAAAAGGTAAACTTGGTTTGTTTGTTCGTTTTTTATGTTTTTGGTCTCTTTTTATTTTTCCCTGAGGTAGAGGTGCACCTGCATCTCATGGTCTAATTAATGAATTACATTTTCAAATGTAGTATGTTTTAAGGACTATGTTATCTTTAGGTAAAATTTTGGGTGTTTTTATGGCACTACTTACCATGAATACCTAGAGGTAATGAACAATCAGGGATTAAATTTAAATTTTTCCATTCCTATAATGGGTTCCGGATGATGTTTGCCTGCCACCTTGCTATTGTTAGATTTGTTAGCTTTGTTTTTTGACAGATGCCCTTTTTGTCAAACAGCTTTGTGGTATTAACTTTCTCATGTGCTCAAGAACAATGTTTAAAGTGATGTAATCACATTTTACAGTAGAGGAAGATATAATGCTCCATAGAGGAGTCCTTCTGCAGGAACAGAAGAAAATTTAAGTACTGCAGGAAGTGATAACCTAGCATTTTATTTGGGGATGACTTTGTATTGTTCTCCACAGGGAACTGCTGTTTTCTGGTATAATCTGTTTGCCAGTGGAGAAGGAGATTATAGTACACGGCATGCAGCCTGTCCAGTGCTAGTTGGAAACAAATGGGGTAAATATTTCCTGTATTCTCAGAATAGAATTTTTGTTCCATATTTGATTTTTGTTCATATTTTGAAAACTGTTATAATCAACATCTTACAAGAAAAAAAAAAAAATCCACAGGTTTGGTCTAATAGGACTTTAACGTTGTAAAGGATTCAGCCAACCAAGTTTCTGATCTTAACATAAATTTGCGTTCAGTAGATGCAAATCTGTTTCATTTGCTCTAATATGATCTAATTCTGTATCATAGAATTTTGATAACAAAGTTTATTTTTTACTTTATTTCTACTTGTTATTCCAAGAAACATTAATGGATTTAAGGTTGAATAAGACAATAGCTTCCCCTCAAAGGTTCATAATTTGCTTGAGTCATACTAATGGATAACTTTGAGTACAGTACAGTACATGCTAAGACAAAGATATAAACAGATGATGGTGATTCCTTAAGTTTGGGAGCCTTCTTCAAAACTTAATTTTTAAATTTGGTCCTGAAGATTGAGTAGTAATTTTCCGAGGCACATTAGGCACCAAGGCCAGGATTAGGGTGACATTAGCGAAAATTTAAGGAGGCACTTGCTCTGAAGGTCATGCAAGTCAGGTTTGGTCACATTAAAAAAAGTGAAAAGAAGCAGGAGAAATTAATTGTAACAATATATTTTATTTAACCCAATAAACCCATTTCAATATGTGGCACTAGCTACAGTGCAAGTGCTTAGTAGCCATGTGTTTAGCAGCTACTGTATTGGACATAACAAGATCAAGAGGTGAGGCCTGATCATCAGGATGCTTTAAATCTCCCTAATGATTATAATGTTTTGGAACCACTGGACTAGAGTGAGGAGAGGTTAGTCGAGCAGAGATCAGCTTAGAAGGCTGTTTTCCATTGTCTACATGGGCAGTATTGAAAGCCTGGGCTAAGGCAGCAGCAAAAGGATTAGAAAACAATGAATGGATTCAAGAGACTTAAAAAGAAAATTGATAAAAGAGTTTGATGAATAAGAGATAGAAGAGGAGTTAAGAATTTTTAAGGTTTCTAGTTTAGATATTTTGTGCATGTTGATGCCATTGATTGGATTTTATGATACAGGAGATGAAGGAGTAGAAAATCAATTCCTCTTAGGTACATTAAAAAAAATACCTGGACACCAAGGAAACTTAAGGAGCATATAATAGAAATGAGTTACTCCTTTAGAGTGGAGACTTTGTGTTGATTTTTATGCCTTTGTATTTTGAAGGTTGTGCTTTGAAAATAGGTAAAACAATGTTTTATTCTATTTGCATCTAAATTGCATTTGTATGTCATTTCAAACTTCACATTGAACCCTGGAAGCTTTAGGAAATGCACCATATATAGACTTTTAAGCACTTTTTAAAATATATTATTTTGTGTGTTTCTAACATAGACTGCCAAAGTAGGATCTACCTTTATCTAGTTTTGGTCTTGAAGTTTTACCCATGTGGAAACTTTGTTATAGACTTAATTAGTGTTAATTAAATTATTAATAAGTTAATTAAATACTAATTAGAGAGAGAAATTAATCATTTTTTTCCTCTCACAGTATCCAATAAATGGCTCCATGAACGTGGACAAGAATTTCGAAGACCATGCACCTTGTCAGAATTGGAATGACAAACAGGCTTCCCTTCCTCTCCTGTTGTGCTGTAATGTGTCTGATACACACAGTTCCCAGTCTTGACTTTCAAGAGTTTACAATTGACTAACACTCCATGATCCATTCAGTCATGAACCTCATCCCATGTTTCATCTGTGGACAATCACTAACTTGTAGTGGTTTTTCTTTTAAAGGAAACACTAAATCACTACATACTTTGTACATTTAAAACCTTAAAGTTCAGAGGGTATCACAGAGGACAAAACAAGTCAGGGTTAAAAATGAGGAATTTTTACTTTTATGTTTTATTTTAAAGAATTTTTTGATTGGATAAAAAAACACAATTAAGCATCCAGTTGTATTATTTCACTACATCTCGGTGGTGGTAGGCTAAGAGTGGGACAGGTGATTAGAAAACAGATGCCTTGCAGTATGTACCTAGGTATTATGTTTACCTAGTCTTACTCTCTGTTTATTTTCTGAATCTGTTGAAAGTTAGTAATAAACTAGGACTCTAATATCGATTCCATACAACGTTTGCCCCTCCATACACTATTCTAAGTTGATTTTTTTCTCCCAAGCCCTTTCTGAAAAAAGGATTTATCAGTCCCTATCTTCTCTCATAGCTCCTCTGTGGTGAATTAAATCTTTTTTTTTTTTCCAAAAAATTTTAACAGAATGCCCTGCATAACAGCGTTGGGCCTTCTTAACTAAAATGTTCATCACTTAGTCTGTTTCTTTCTCCTTTTTCTTAAATGACAATTTTGTCCATAGAATTTCCTGTCTTTCTTACTGCTAATACCTTGTCTCTTATTCCTGCTACAACAGGGTGGTGACATTAGCATTCTGATTAAATAAATATTGTGCCTTAGGAGACTGGAAATTTTAACATGTACAAGTCCTTTCAATGATGAGGGAATTGATAAAAAAAAACTTTTGCCTAAACAGCCAAAATGTTTGTTTTTCACTTCTGAAATGTGACAACAGTGACCTATTTATGAACTTAAATCTTTTTTTAAAAATGTTTCTGTTTTACGTGTGGTGTTTTTTCTTGTTTGAATCTGACTACATGCTATAGAAATGTTTGTTGTTAGTTGCCATTGAGGCAGCTCCAACTCATGGCAACCTTAAGTATAACAACAAAATGTTGCCTGGTCCTGCACCATCTTCACGATCATTGGTATGTTTGAGTTCATTTTTGCGGCTAATGTTTAGTGCCTTCCCACCTAGGATCCAGCGCTATATCAGACAATATTCTATTGTGATTCATAAAGGTTTTCATTGGCTAATTTTCAGAAGTAGGTCCTCAGGGTTTTTCTCCTAGTCTGTCTTAGTCTGGAAGCTCAGGTGAAACCTGTCCATTATGGGTGACTCTGCTGATATTTGAAATACTGGTGGTATAGCTTCGAGCATCATAGCAACATGCAAGCTACCGTAGTACGACAGACTGACAGACGGGTGGAGGATAAGAATAACCGAATATTTCTAATTTGTGCTATTTTTTTAGTACATGGGACATAAGTTTTGCTCTTTTTTTATACTCTTGTTTTGCCTTCACTCAAATGTTCTTAGGTTATGAAATAGAAATTGTTAAATGGAAGAAAAATTTTAGGCTCTCTGAAGCTTCAGAAACTCAGTTGGTCAAAATTGTGTTCCCTTCAAATGGAACTTTACAACTTTAGTATGGTTATGGGGTTATTACAATAATGGTACTTAGACTTTCTCTTATTAAAAAATACAGTGCTAGTATAAAGCTGTGAACTTAATGAAGTATCTTAATTGACCCTGAAGCCTAACTTTTTACACTGTTATGGTGAATCTTAGTTCACCCAAGGATTCTTTATCCTTTATGTAATATTTAAATATTTAAGGAAGAATTTGGTTAATTCTCTGGGAAAGTAGGTACTATTTTTACCTACTTTAAATTCCTTTATCTCAACTATCCTTTGTTCCACAAGTATTTTAGTAAGAAATATTGAGAATTAAGTTCAGTACTTTACTCAGATTTTGTGTCTGTACATGATTTAAAAAGACTTTTTTTAAGTAAAAATTAGATGAAAGCAACATAAATTCAGAAGTGTAGAAGTAAAATGGGGGTTCAGAGGATAGAAACTAACGTTTACTGCCATATGTGTTTTAGCAAGTGGAATAAAAATAATACCTGTTTCACAAGGAAATAACATTCTGTAATCCTACAGGTTTTCTCATTATATTCAACCCTAGTCCCCACATGGGGATTGGTGAACTTTTTTCAAATTTTCACACTTGGTATTGTTCTTTCCAAACGAAAAGGGGGAAGAAAACTTCCATTTTGAAACTTTGGGTCCAGTTGTCATTGTAATCCCTTTTCTTTTTCCTTTTTTTTTAATGGTGACTTTTAAAATAAACAAGTGCTTTGCTGGAGATACAGTAAGAAAATCATTAAGACTACTATTTTTAAAATTCTGTTTTCATTTAAATGGCTTTAAGAGGTAAGAATTAAGAATAAAAGCAGACACTTACAGAGTACTTACAGATATTGGGCACTATACTATAAAACGGAGAAACTGTAGTTTCCTCACCAACCCTAAGCCTGTTTTTCAGGATCAGAAGTTTCATTTTGTATTAACTTTAAGTGTGGAGCTATCACCAATATGGAGTTAGGTGTACACCAGAACACCGCAACAGCTGGTTAAGTAAATGTGATAACTAGAAGATAACCTAGGATGATTATAAAAATAACAATGAATTGACTTTAGGATTCTTTGGAATTCTGGGTGGCATGTGCAGGGTAAAGCAGCAATTAACCATCTACTTAAGTAAAAATATAATAAAATGGGTACTACAGTGTGAGAGAGCTGAAAAGAGTTGTAGTAAGCAGTAAACTAAATATATACATACGTTTATATAAAATCTTATTACTGCTGAGAAGAATCTAAATGTCTTTACATGGCTTTAAACTGGCTATATGTAAATTTCTTACCAGGTGTCCAGTTAAGTTCATATACCTGAAAAACAAACAACCTACGTACAGGGCCTTTTGGGCTAAACAACTGAATAACTGGGTACCTGCCATTAAGAAACTTACAGTGTAATAGGAAAAAAACTATGATTAAATAACTATAAATCACTTGAGAAGGAAAAGACAAAATTACAAAATAAAGATTGCTAGGAGAAAGCAGAATAAAAAATGACATCTTAACCTTTATAATAGCCAGCAATACAAGAACCGGACTCTCTTCTTGGCAGCACGCACTTCCACTCTGGTAAAAGTTGGTGTTTTAGAAGGAACAGTACTGGGTGACTGAGAGAAAAAGGAATGAATTATGAACACTAGAGAGTACCATTTGTTAAACTACCAGATAGATGAAATAAAGTAGATCTCATATTCCTGTTCTCCTAGTGTCCTTGGATATTACCTCACCACACTGATGTGCTTTGCAAAATTAACTATAGTAAACCAGTAAAATTCTTGGCTCTCTGAACTTTCTAAACTTTTATTTAAAGACTTTAAAGTTTGCTTTCTGAGTGAATGTAACCTTCAGTTAAATATAAATTTTGATGCAAGAAGACTAATAATATGGCCTTACTGTTGATTTTTAATAACTTCTAAAATGTAGAAACAGATTTTAATCTTGTACCAACAAGAATTAGTCACATTAACTTTAAGTAATCAAAACAAAATTTTTTTTAACAAAAAGGTATTTATATAATGTTGATAATAGTAACAGGATCAAAATTATGTGGTAGTTTTAAAAGCCCTTTAAAATTTATGTCATTAATTCTTTAGTTATATATATGTGTGTATGTGTGTGTGTGTGTATTTAAAACAGCTTTATTGAGATATAATGTCCATATCATACAATGCACCTTTAAAAAGTATAAAATCCAATGGGATTTAATATAGTCACAAATACGTGCAACCATCACCACATTCCATTTAAAGCATTTTCTTTTTTTTTTTAATTTTTTGTTGTACATTAGGTGAAAGTTTACAGAGCTAATTAGTTTCCCATTTGATAGTTTGTACATGAAGTGTTCCATAACATTGGTTTTATTCCCAACAATGTGTCAGCACCCTCCCCATTTCTGTCCTAGATTCCCCATTTCCTTTCATCCTGATTGTCTGTCCCTTCCTGCTTTCTCACCTTTGCTTTTGGACAAATGTCGCCCTTTTGATTCCACATAATTGATTGTTCTAAGGGCACATTCGCGTGTTATTGTTTATTTATGGGCCTGTCTATGGTTTGGCTGAAAAGTGATCTCTGGGAATGGCTACAGTTCTAGTTTAGAAAGGTTTCTTAGGGCCATAGTCTTGGGGGTTCCTCCAGTCTCTGTCAGACCAGTAAGTCTGGTCTTTTTTGTGAATTTGATTTCTTGTTCTACAGTTTTTTCTCCTGCTCTGTCCAGGACCCTCTGTTGTGATCCTAGTCAGAGTGGTCGATCGTGGTTGCCAGGCACCATGTAGTTGTTCTGGTCTTGGGGTCATGTAGGCTGTGGTTCATGTGGTCCATTCATCCTTTGGACTAATTGCTCCCTTGAGTCTTTGGTTTTCTTCACTCTACTTTACTCCGACAGTAAGAGACCAATAGATGTATCTTAGATGGCTGCTCACAAGCTTTTAAGACCCCAGTGAGTGATCAAATTTTAGATAAAATCTGTAGATTTTAAATAAAAGGAACAGCTAAAAGCTGTAGAAGTCCTCCATCTTCTGCCTTTTGAGGCTTTGTTGAATTCCCACTGCAGCACTATTCTGTTGAAATTGGCTGTACTCAGCAAGATAATTATAGATAAAATAGCTCTAAAATCTGAAAAAAGAAAATCCTCAGATTTTGTCATTTGGTCTTTCCAATGTCCTAACAGGCTTATTTCTAATATAAATCTGTTGTAGGCTAAGGACTTTAAAGGGTGCAGAATAAAACATTTAAATACAGAGTGTTGTATACTTTTTTACATTTCAGAGCTATTTAGGGAGAAGAATTTTATCTTCAATCTTTTCTTAGAAAAGGCATTCACTTATATTTTAAGTCCACAGAGAACCAGAATTATTATTGTACTATCTACTTTAGAATCATAAATACAGTTGAACTCCATTGCAATGTAAGCCTTACATGGGTTTGGATCTATCATGCGTTAAATCATATTATGTAAAATAACTAACTACAAAACAGTTAACCCCTAATAATAGATATTAAGCTTATCCTTTGATACCTGTGTAATAAAATACATTACAGCTGTTAAATCTTAAAAGATGAAATAATTTACATAGTAGTTGAATTTAGTTATGTTCTGTTGTACTTTTAAAAGGCAAGATAATTAAGTTTCTGTGACATGACTTTTTAGACCTTAATCATGTGATGGAAAAAAGTCCTTATTAAAAATAATCAGTGTTATTTTTCCCACATTCCCTTTTTATTTCGACAGCTGTGGGGAGCATAATCTATGGACAGTTCACTTAAGATAATATTAAAGTGCTCTGAGAGAGTGTTACTGGTGTAGTTTGTAGATGAGCTGCCATTGGGTTTGTTACTGGTCCTCAGTGAGATAAGGAGCTTACATCAAAATGTAAATAAACTATATCAATAAGCACAGGGTTTAGTTTCATTGGTATTTTTCATAGCAAGACTTCTAGATGAGGAAAGCAATGCGTTGATTTACATTGTGATACAAGCTCCTTTTTGAACCGCGCTTTAAGTAGCATTGCTCTAAAATAGTAAAAATTGTTTAATTTCACGTTTTTGACAGCATTAAGGAAGTTTCAGTTTTGAGATTTGGATCTTGGAGTAGGGGGAGCAGACTTTTAAGGCATGTTTGAGTATAGTGGGAAAAACAATTCAAAATTACTGTTCAGCTTTGCAAATGATGTATCAGAATTAACATAATCACATTACAGCATTCTTTTCTTGAGGTGACAAATTTGGATCAACATTTGCCCTGGTACTAAGTTAAAGTTAATGTGACAAGTTCTTATTGATACAAGACATGTTTAAAAACATCAGTTCTAGCCCCTCGCCCAGTAGTTTCATAGAGGAGCGCCTCTCTGAGGTACCTCCCTGTGAACAACTCTTCCTCACACCCCAGAGAGTGGATTTCCAGTAAGTTCCAAGGCACCTTACTAGCCAGTTCCTCATTATTCCAATCCACTGTTATATTTAATAATGTTTTATTTTAAACTTTCTCTGTTTAAAAAACAACAAAACATCAGTTCTGAAATGGCTTCTGGAATTTCCAAATCACACTGATCCACAGTTGCATTCACCTTCCTGGTTTACTGTGATGAAAGCACTGGGAGTAGGTGTTTAAATTGATTTATTAGCTTAAATCTAAGGGAGGAGAGTCCATCCTCCTGTCTGTTTACAGGTGTTGGCTAAGTCTGTTGTACGGAAAGCTTTATATCCTGAAACTTTGAACCACAAGAATATTTCTTTCAGATTCTTTCCCAATCCCTTTTCTTAACAGCCCTTTCCTTCCTCATCCGGTCTCATTTAGAAATGTTGAAGTAGTACTCAAAGCAGAAACGTAAACTACTGGGCCCCACCTTATCCCTACTGAATCAGAATATTTGGGGTGGGACCTGGGAATCTATACTCAGCAATCCAATTCCAACTCTCTGGGAATTTCTTAGGCATGATAAAATCTGAGAACCAGGCTCACTTGTGTTTTCAGGGGCACTAAGAGGAAATCAAAATGTCCCCTGGTGGCACAAATGGTTTGCACTTAACTACTAACCTACAGGTTGGCAGTTTGAATCCACTCAGCAGTGCCACGGAAGAAAGGCCTGGTGATCTGCTTCCGTAAAGATCACAACAAAACCCATTGCTGTTGAGTTGATTTGGACTCATAGTGACCCTATAGGACAGAGTAGAACAGCAAGACTAATCTTTACAGAAGCAGACTACCACATCTTTTCTCCCACCGAGTGACTGGTGGGTTTGAACCACTGACCTTTTGGTTAGCACCCAAGCACTTAACCACTGCACCACCAGGGCTTCTTCTGTAAAGATCACAGCCAAGAACACCCTATGGTGTAGTTCTCTGTAACGTGGGATTGTCATGAGTCAGAATCAGCTCGATGGCAGTGGGTTGGTTGGTTGAAGGGGAAATCTGCAAAATAACCTCTAAAGTTTTAAAAAGCAAAGGTGTCACTTTGATGACTAAGGTGCGCCTGACCCAAACCATGGTCTTTTCAATCGCCTCATATACTTGCGAAAGCTGGACATGAAAAAGAAGACAGAAGAAAAATTGATGTATTGGAACTGTGGTGCTGGCAAAGAATATTGAATATACTGTGGACTGCCAGAAGAACTAACAAGTCAGTTTTAGAAGAAATACCACCAGAATGCTTCTTAGAAGTGAGACTTTGGCTCACTTACTTTGGATACATCATCAGGAAAGACTAGTCACTAGAAAAGGACATCATGGTTGGTTAAGTAGAGGATTAGCAAGAACAAGGGAAACCATCAATGAAATGGATTAATAACAATGGACAAAACAGTGGATTCAAGCATACCAACAATCATGAGGACTTCGCGTAGGACCGAGCAACATTTAGTTCTGTTATACATAAGGTCACCCCGAGTCAGAGCTGACTCCAAGGGGAAATGAGGCCAATGGTTACTGCAGCATTCTATGACGGTTTGCATGCTGTCACTCACAGTCACATGAGATACTCCTTGTCCTTGTGGATGAGAACTAGTATCAACTACGATATGGGATATCATAGCAAGGTCAAGTCATACTGGTTGGAACATTTACCATGTGATGGATTAATTTTAACAGGGAATTAAGATGTGTTTGTACTGTTCCTCAGTCCTGACCTGCTCAGTACTTTTATTAATTTCTTGGAAAAAGAAAAATCATGCTAGTCAAATTATTACATGATCCAAAGCTGTGAGGGAAAGTGAATACAGTCACATGCCGCATAATGTCTGTTCGGGCAACATCCGACCGCATATACATCTGTGGCCCCATAAGGTTATAATAAGCCGAAACAAACAAACAAAAAAAACCAAACCCATTGCCCTCGCGTGGATTCCGACTTAGTGACATAGGACAGAGTAGAACTGCCCCATAGGGTTTCCAAGTGTATTCAAACTGCTGACCTTTTGGTTAGCAGCAGAGCTCTTAACCACTGTGCCACCAGGGCTCCAGGGTTATAAAAGAGTTCAGAAATCCCAATCAGAGAATGAGACATAGCGGATGTAACTCGACATAGTGAACACAACAGCTTCTCACACGTATACAAAGCGATTGCACTGCTAGGCGTATAATAGGCTTTATGGCAGTCTGTTCTTAAGTATGCATTGTCCATAAATCAGACGTTTTAAAGCCGGGGACTGCCTGTAATATGGTGTTCACATAACGTCCAAATCACATAAAGTCCTATTTCACAAAACATATGGACGTTCAGCGATGCATGACTGTGTTTTGGGTGACATAGTGAACATTCCAAAAAGATCTCAGTAAGTTAGGATAATGGGTTCTCTATTGCAGTAAAACTTAAATAGGGATGAATATAAATGCATTTTTAAAATTATACAAAAATACAAGTTTAGCCGATGAGCAGTACATGCAAAAGGATTTTAATTCCTCAACATGAGTTAACACTATAATTTATTTTTAAAAGTAATGTCTAGAAAGGAGAGGGCAGGAACTTATTTGTTGAACAATTACTATATGCTTTTAAACATTCATTATCCCTTTTTGCCCTCGCAACAAATCTGTGAAGTAATTATTCCTTATTTACAAAACAGGAAAGCAGCCAGAATGGTTGAGTAATTTCCTCAAATTCTCGTAATTATTAGGTGGTTGGTCAACATGCCTGTTGAAATGTGCAACCCACAACTGAAGCATGTGGTGGGGGCAGCTACTGAAGCAATGTGTAGTACAGCATTAGTCATGTTATACTGTAACCGTACTATTTATGGTTTCCCAGCTGTTTTGAGATCCTTATGTCTAGCACAAGATCCATCCAAAGAAGCTCTCCATTTATGATTGCAGAATAAAGCAATAGTTCCATATACAAGAATAGTTCAAGGAAGTGAATCTGTTTGGCTTGGCAAAGAGATATTATTGAAATGGGCTGACTGGTTTCAAACACCTGAAAAGTCCTCCTGTGAAAAGAATGAATTAGTCTGTGACTCTAGAGGACAAAAGCAACGAGTGGTGGTTGCAAGGAAGCAGAAATTTAACAATTGGAGACACCCTGATACGTAAGTGCCAGCTGCCTCTCATGAGTTCTCCATTGTTGGAATTGTCTAAGACAGAGCCCAGAGGATTAAAATGTGTAAAATTCCATTTTAGGATGTACTCCATTAACCTCTATCTTGTTTTTTTTTTAATTATTTTCTGTTGTTGAGAATACGCACAGCAGAACATACAAAAGTTCAACAGTTTCTACATGTACAATTCAGTGGCATTGATTACATTCTTTAAATTGTGCAACCATTCTCACCCTCCTTTTCTGAAATTTTCCTGATTAACATAAACTCACTGCCCCCCACTAGGTTCCCTATCTAATCTTTTGAGTTGCTATTGTCAGTTTGATCCCATATAGGTAGTTCTTAAAAAAGCACAATGCTCAAGGCAGACATGCTTTACTAGTTAAGCTAAACTGTTGTTTGGTTAAAAGAAGACTTCCAGGGACATTTTTGGTTTAAGGTTTAAAGATTATCTCAAGGCAATAGTTTCAGGTATTCATCCAGCCTCCATGGCTCCAGAAATTCTTGATTCCATAAGAATTTGAAATTCTGTTCTGCATTCCCCACCTTTTGATCAGGATTCTTCTGTAGAATCTTTGATCAAAATGTTCAGTAATGATAGCTGGGCACCATCCAATTCTTCTGGTCTCATGGCACATTAACCTCCATCTTAAAATAACCCTACATATTATCTTTTATGAAGAACTTCAAGAAGAAACAAATATGATTTTCCAGCAATTACTTTAATGAACCAACTCCAATAAAATACGGTTGTTTATTAAATTAGGAGCAATTATATGCTCAACACTGTAATGGGCCTTGTGGGGGGTGCAGTAAGATTAAACATGAGATTCTACAGGAAACTTAAAATTGACTTGTGTATTTTTAACCTTTATTACTTAAAACATCTTTTTTTTTTTACCATTATAGCCATATTAATAGTCTGATAATAGAGCTTGTATTTCACAAGCACTTAAGTATGTTATTTCCTAGTAGCCTATAACTGCCAGAATCTTTGACTTTACATACATTTTGCCATAACAAAGAGATATACAACTATCCTATAAACCAGTAACCTCTAAATACAATGTGGTATATTTGGATACTGGAACAGAAGAAAAAGAAATTAGTGGAAAAACTAGTGAAATCCAAATAAAGCCTCTAGTTAACAGTATTATGTTGTTGTTAGGTGCCGTCGAGTCAGTTCCGGCTCATAGCAACCCTATGTACAACAGAATGAAACACTGCCTGGTCCTGTGCTATCCTCACGATCGTTGCTATGCTTGAGCCCATGGTTGCAGCCAGTGTGTCAATCCATGTCATTGAGGGTCTTTCTCTTTTTCGCTGACCCTCTACTTTACCAAGCATGATGTCCTTCTCCAGGGACTGGTCCCCCCGATAACATGTCCAGAGTACATGAGATGAAGTCTCGTCATCCTCACTTCTATAGAGCATTCTGGCTGTACTTCTTCCAAGACAATTTTGTTCGTTCTTTTGGCAGTCCATGGTATATTCAATATTGTTTGTCAATAACCACAACTCAAAGGCGTCAACTCTTCTTCAGTCTTCTTTATTCATTGTCCAGCTTTCGCATGTATGTGAGGCGATTTAAAACACCATGGCTTGGGTCAGGCGCACCCGAATCCTCAAAGTGACATCTTTGCTTTTTAACATTTTAAAGAAGTCTTTTGCCGTCAAGTCGATTCCGACTGATAGCGACCCTTAAATTTAAGAGAGTCAAGAGAAAAAAAAGATTTTATATTCAGTGTAACTAAAAATATAGGAGTATAAAGGGCAGAGACAAATTTATTAACATACAGAAACTCAAGAAATATTGTTCCTATGTTTCCTTCCTAAGGAATCTACTCAAAAATGAACTTCAGATGCTAAAACGGAAATTATTACATATTTAGATATAGAAGATAATGAAAGCACTAATTATCAAGCCTGTGGGATACAGCAGTAATTACAGGGAAGTACATCCTGTAAACCTGTTGCCATCGAGCTGATTCTGACTCATAGCTACTCTATAGGACAGATTATAACTCCCCTGTCTTAGTCATCTAGTGCTGCTGTAACAGACATACCACAAGTGGATGGCTTTAACAAAGAGAAGTTTATTCTCTCACAGTCCAGTAAGCTAGAAGTCCGAATTCAGGGTGCTGGCTCCAGAGGAAGGCTTTCTCTCTCCGTCGGCTCTGGAGGAAGGTCCGTGTGATGCATCAGTCTTCCCTTCGTCTGGGAGCATCTCAGCGCAGGAACCTCAGGTCCAAAGGATGCGCTCTGCTCCCAGCACTGCTTTCTTGGTGGTATGAAGTTCCTATGTCTCTCTGCTTGCTTCTCTCTTTTATATCTCAAAAGAGATTGGCTTAAGACACTACCTAATCGTGTAGATCTCATCAATATAATTGCCACTAATCCATCTTATTACATCATAGTGATAGAATATACAACACATAGAGAAATCACATCAGATGACAAAATGGTAGACAATCATACAATACTGGGAATCATGACCTAGCCAAGTTGACAGATACTCTGGGGGGACAAACTCAATCCATGACATCCCCCATAGGGTTTCCAAGGCTGTAATCTTTACAGAAGCAGACTGCCACCTCTTTCTCCTATGGGGCCGCTGGTCGGTTTGAACCCCTGACCTTTCAGTTAGCAGCTGAACGCTTAACCAGTGTGCCACCAGGGCTCCTTAGGGAAATATATAACTTTTAATATTTATAGTATAATACAAAAAAAATGATTTAAAATCAATGTATTCAATTAGAAAAAGAATAGAGAAAACCCGGAGTGCTTAGATGAAAATTTATAGCACTAAATAACCTATGTTAGGAAAGAAGAATTGTCCAAAATTAATTAAGTTTTCACCTTAGAAAGTTAAAGTAACCATACAATGAATTATTATTCGGCAATAAAAAGAAGCACTGATACAGACTATAACATGGATGAACCTTGTAAACAAATTTAATCTATGGTGATAGGAAGTAGATCACTTCTTTTCAGGGGCAACAGTAGGATGGGGTTGGGGTGGGGACTGTCATCAAAGGGGCACAAGAGGACATTTTGGGGTGATGAAAATGTTCTATACCTTGGTGGCAGTTACAAAGGTGTAAACATTTGTCAAAATTATTTTCTGGTGTACTTAAAATGTGTGCATTTTATTTTATGCAAGTTATTCCTCAGTAAAGTCTATTAAAAAATTAGCAAAATTTCGGGGGACATCTAGGTCAATTGGCATAACAAAGTTTGTAAAGAAAACGTTTCTCTTAGTTATCTAGTGCTGCCATAACAGAAATACCACAAGTGGATGTTTTAACGAAGAGAAGTTTATTTCCTCACAGTCAAAGTAGGCTAAAAGTCCAAATTCAGGGCGTCAGCTCCAGGGGAAGGCTTTCTCTCTCTCGGC
>NW_004444042.1:7488631-7517054 GCF_000243295.1 Trichechus manatus latirostris
GGAGGTAACTTCACCACTGAGCCAGAAGGGTGTCTGGGAGCCATACTCTCGAGGTTTCTCCAGTCTCCTTTAGGCCAATAAATCTGGTCTTTTTTTTTGTGAATTAGAATTATGCTCTACATCCTTCTGTAGCTCTGTCCAGAACCCTCTGTTGTGATCCGGGTCAGAGAAGTCAGTGGTGGTCGCCGGGCACCATCTAGCTGTACTGGACTCAGTCCGGTGGAGGCCTTGGTAGCTGTGGACAATTAGTCCTCTGGACTAATCTTTTCCTTGTATCCTGTTCTCTTCATTCTCACTTGCTCCCAAAGGGATGAGACCAGTGGAGTATCTTAGATGGCCACTCACAGGCTTTTAAGAGAGGGTCTCCCTCTTTTTCACTGACCCTGTACTTTACCAAGCATGATGTCCTTCTCCAGGGACTGATCCCTCTTGACAACATGTCCAAAGTATGTAAGATGTAGTCTCGTCATCCTTGCTTCTAAGGAGCACTCTGGTTGTACTTCTTCCAAGACAGATTTGTTTGCTCTTAAAGAGGTCTTTTGCAACAGATTTGCCCAATGTGATGCAAAACAATATGTGTATAAATTTTTGAATGAGAAATTAACTTGAGCTATAAACTCACCTAAAGCACAATAAAAAAAATTAGCAAATAACCCCCCAATGTAAACCATAAATAAAAAATATTATGACCAAATATTGTTTATCCCAAGAATGTAAGGATGGTTCAACATTTAAACAATTGATCAAATCCACAACATTAAGAGATTTGTATTAATAGTTGCAAAAAAGAAGATGTTTGACATCCATTTATGATTAAAAACAGAACAAAACAAAAACCTCCGAGAAAACTAGAAGGGAAGCTCCTTAACTTGATTAGGGGTATCAATCATAAACTTCTAGCGAATATCACACTTGGTTGTGGAACTAATTTTGAAGCATTCCTTTAAATGTCAGGAATCAGATCAGAATGCTTGCTAGCACTTCTGCCATTCAAAAATGGTTCTGGAGGTCCTGGTAAATATAAGAAATAAGGTATGTGGCCGATACTGTAGAAAGGCTCGCTATGCCCATTCCAATCCTTGTTTCCCTATGCCATAGAGACTGAAAGCTAAAATGATATTTCTGGACTTCCTTGTCTGTAGGATTTCAAGACTTCCTTGTCTGTAGGAATCCACTTAGGTTTCATCAAGCAAAGGTATGGCGCCATTTGCACATGGGGAAACTGGATCTTTTCGCAAGCCACATGGAGGTGGCATCTGGTTCTTCTGGGCCTTCTGTGACAGTTTTGGCATTGAATATTCTTAGTGCCATAAATAGAATGTGCCAGCAGTCGTGGGTTGGGCATTTTTCCTGGCTGTGTACCACCCAAACCCAGTTCTCTGCACCTCCCATGCCCTTAGATTCTGTGACCTAATTAATCATTTTTAATAAACTACTTTTTGCTTAAATTAGATTCTGTGATGTTATAAGCAGTAAGAGACTTGATCAAGGAAGGAAGAATGATTAGAAAGGAAAAAATAAAATTTGTCATTATTTGCAAATTATATGATTGAGTATAGAGAAAAACATGAGAAACATGCCATACACAAATAACTATAACACCAGGTTGAAAGGTGTTAACAAAAGTAGAGATAAAATGCTATGTTCGGAAGGGAAAGATTACTTCTAGCTTTGAGAGGCTAGTGGTGGTTGGTAGGAGGGCAGGGATATTGGAAATGAAGCTTTCATGGAATAGGTAACATTTAGAATGTAGATACCCATAGGGTTTCCAAGGAGCAGCTGGTGGATTCTAACTACGGACCTTTGGGTTAGCACTCGTAGCTCTTAACCATTGCACCACCAGGGCTACAGAATGTAGATAGGCATTGATAATTTTGGGAATTGAGGGGGAGGCAGGGGAAAGGGCAGTTCAAAGTTGGAGATAGTGGGATGTTAACATTAATAAGCACACAGCACAGGCAGAGAAGCAATGGAAAATATGGCTGAGAAAGGTAGATCAGGACCAGATAATGAAGAGGCTTGAAGCCTAGGTGAAGAAGTTTGACTTGACTTGGTAAGCAATGCGGAGTAATGGAAGTTTATTGAGCAGTAGTGTGTGTGTGTGTGCGTGCGTGTGTGTGTGTGTGTGAGAGAGAGAGAGACAGAGATAGAGACAAGTACACATTCAGACAGAAACATATTTAGAGCTCTGATAGCAACACATAAATTGAATTGGAAGAAATAAATAATACAAATAGAAGAGCAGTTAGAAGGTTGTTGGAGTTGTAGAGATCCCTAGCTCAGCATTCTAAAAGTTAGAAACAAAACACAAAGAATCTTGCCGAGGAAAAATCACAATTATCTGGAGGAGAGAAGAAGTTCAAGAGGTCCCCTTTCTTTAAGCTCACCCTTTCCCCAGCATCTCTACATACATTTTAAAAAGTAAACATTAAACAGTGTTTTTTCTTCCAGCATGGTTCATTGTCCAAAACTGTGAGAAAATAAATTTCTGTTTGTTAAAGTCACCCGTTTGTGGTATTTCTGTTACAGCAGTACTAGGTAACTAAGACAGTTCCCCAGAAACAGTCTCTCAGGTGAGGATTTGAGTTCTAGCAATTTATTTGTGAGGTGACCTGAGGGGTGGGAGAGTGAGGAAGTAAGACAGGAAAAGGAAGGAAGCTAATAAAGCAAAGGAGACAATGTTTTCAGTCTCCTCCCAGAAACCTTGAGTGGCTTCGTGACGGAACCCTCAGGAATTCAGAATGAACACTTAATTGATCAAAATCATCAAATACACATTCAGGTCCTAACTTTTTTTTTTTTTTTTTGATGCTCTGAGACTTGGATTTACCAAGTAATCCTAGAGATTAAGAAATTTCTCCAGGACTTTTCCAATTATTTCTTGAGAGGCTTTCTGTTAATGCCATCTCAGCTTGCACCTCAATCACAACATGTCCAGTGGCCAATTGCATAGAAAACTGCCAGCTTTGACTTGCCCACATCAGGAATCATGGGACAAAGCCTGGCAATTCAATTGACCAGGTTTTTTCCAAAACACCTACCTCATTCCCCAAAAACAAAAACAAAAAACAAAAAAACCATTGCCATCAAGTTGATTCTGACTAGAGTGACCGACCCTACAGGACAGAGTAGAACTGCCGCATAGAGTTTCCAAGGAGCAGCTCGTGGATTTGAACTGCCGACATTTGGTTAGCAGCCAAGCTCTTAACCACTGCGCCGCCAGGGCTCCACCTCATTCCCAGCTCCATGCTAAATATTATTATGGGAGGGAAACAAAACTTATAGGACATGTCTGCCTTGTTACACATATGGGGGTTCTAAATAAAATAAATACTAGGAGTCATACTAAAGTGAAGGTCTTAGTTTGAGCTCCTGTTATGGATTGAATTGTGTCTCCTCAAAATATGTGTTGTAAATCCTAACCTCCATGCCTGTGGTTATAATCCCATCTGGGACTGGGTTGTCTTTGTTATGTTCATGAGGCAGGATTAGTGTAGGGTTTACTTTGAGTCAATCTCTTTTGAGATATAAAGGAGATTAAACAAACAAAGGAAAGAAGCAGAGATGGGGAAAGAGAGACGCCAAGTCACATAAAGGTCGCCCAGGCACAGAAGCTGAAGAGACAAGGACTTTACTCTACAGCCGACAGAGAGAGAAAGCCTTCCCCTAGAGCTGGCACCCTGAATTCAGACTTCTAGCCTCC
Organism: Trichechus manatus latirostris; assembly: GCF_000243295.1. Taxonomy (NCBI): domain Eukaryota; kingdom Metazoa; phylum Chordata; class Mammalia; order Sirenia; family Trichechidae; genus Trichechus; species Trichechus manatus. Next base: position 7,492,335 of record NW_004444042.1, read on the forward strand.
TAAACTGTTACCGCAATAATGTGGATTGGAGTCGCCTGCCACAATAGCCAATTCTGAGACTGGGGTGAGGTGAGCAGCAAGAGGTTTATTATATATTGATATATAGGAGACAGAGGGGAATAGATTCCTCCAAAAGACCCGTCTCCCCCATGGGGGATTGGCTGAAGGATTTTATAGGGGCAGGATTATGGGTCTTAGAAGTTTGTGTTAGTTCCCCCTTGAGGTGTTCATGCCTCAGATGAGTTAATCTACCGGTATTCTTGGGGGTTATCTGGCAACATCCTGGTTTTCTTGTCACAAGATGGGTGCTTTGTTTGGTTTTTCATCCTCAGATCATTATCACTTGTTTTCCACCCTCCAAGGCGGAACATCGGTTCATCTTAAACTTTTGTAGACAGTGGAACCAGAGGGAAAGACAAGATCATGAGACAACGTGGTGGTTAGCAATGGGGAGCAAATAATAGTGAGCCGGGCCTATGCAGTCTCTTCCAAAACTGTGAGAAAATAAATTTCTGTTTGTTAAAGTCACCCGTTTGTGGTATTTCTGTTACAGCAGTACTAGGCAACTAAGACAGTTCCCTAGAAACAGTCTCTCAGGTGAGGATTTGAGTTCTAGCAATTTATTTGTGAGGTGACTTGAGGGGTGGGAGAGTGAGGAAGTAAGACAGGAAAAAGAAGGAAGCTAATAAAGGTGTGTTACCAAGCAAGTTAACATTGTGAGCACCTGAACCTCAGTCCAGCCTTAATCTGATCGTGAATCAGAAACAGCGTTAAAAAATACACCTCAGAATTATCTCCCTGCCCAGGGCGAAGGAGCAGGGGTATATATATACCAGCTTCTGTCATACACTTGTTGAGAGCTGGGGTTTCTGACCATGTTGTTGAAATAATCAGGAATTCAGTTTGAAAGGTGAATTTAAGATATATCAAGTAAAGATAACAAGGTAATACCTATGAATGGATCTTTAAAAAACTTTAAATGGTCAGGTTCTCTATTGTAAACTTGGTAAAAGAAAGCGTTTTAGTCATCCAACATAAGAATAAGAAAAGGTTTTATATATTCTACTTCCACTTAAGATTTGCTTCAATAACTTCTGACATTGGAAAGTCAAGTCTGGCAGCTTTATGTGCAATGGGGCTCTGAAACCTAAATGAAGTAGCTCTGCCACTTCGGTGCAGAAAGTGTATGGGGCTGTGAATTGGGAGCAGTTAAGCGCTTGACTACTACTTGAGAGGTTGGCAGTTCGAACCCACCCAGAGACGACTTGGAACAAAGTCCTGGGGATCTGCTGCCAAAAGACCACAGCCTTGAAAATCCTCTGGAGTGCAGTTCTACTCCGCACACTGGCCGCCACGAGTCAGAATGGATGCGACATAACTGGGGGTAGCGGTGGTGAGTTTGAGGCCGAGCCAGGGCCGGCTTCACGGTGCCACACTCTCAGAGGAGCCTCTGGCTTGGTGTAATGCTCCGCTGTTCCCGTTTGGAAAGCCTTAATAATTTTGTCTTTGAACTTGTGTTTTGTAAGTGAAGTCCAGTGGGACAATGGAGCCTGCATGCGAGTGTTGGAGATACGCTCAGATCTGAGGGCACAGCAGGCAGCTCAGGTGCCGAGCAATTGGCCCAGCACGCAGGTGCGTGCCTCAGGGTAGTCCAGGGCGCCATGGGAACCCAAGGCAGCGGGGCTGGGACCTGGGCCTAGATTTGTAGCAGCAGCAGCAGAAGCAGTGATCACGGCTGCAGAAGAGGGGAGGGGCTCTGCGTGGATAAACTCTGAGACCCTTGGTGGGAGACTGGCTTGCAGGTCAGTCCCAGGAGTCTATCCCTGTAGTGAATACACAAATATTAACTCTCTGGCCTGATGGCTGAGACAGAACTGCTGGTCCTCAGGCAGTAAACTTTGTTAGCAAATTATTACCAAATCAAAGCATACACATGGACATTACAATAAAATATATATATATATAAAAACAAACCAAACTTGTTGCCGTAGAGTAGATTCTGACTCATAGCAACCCTATAGGACAGAGTAGAACTGCCCCATAGGGTTTGAAAGGAGCGGCTAGTGGATTCAAACTGCGGATCTTTTGGTTAGCAGCCAAGCTCTTAACCACTGCACCACGAGGGCCCCTAAAATATATCAGGGAGTTATTAAAATTCTTCAAAGAGTGTATAATCCCCAGTTTTGAAAACTGCTTCAACAATGCAAAACAAATATCCACAGGCTTAGAAATAGAAATTAAATTTAAAGATCATCGCATTTGACAGAAAATAGTATTTTTATATGAACCTCAGGATGAACCAATTATTAACAAGGAAGACAACGTTAAAATTTATTTTTCCTTGTAATTGAGATACAACATAGAATGCATAAATAGGCATTTTGAATTATATACAAATCATGAAGCCTCTTTCAGTTTCTTTTATCATCTTGACAATTTACGAGAAATGTCAAAGGAAACATTAAAATGCCATTGTACAAATTTACATATAAAATTAAATTCAGACTTACACAAAATTGATTTGTACAAATAGTTAAATCTTTTTAGAAAAATTGTTCCATGAGAATCATCAGCTCTAGGTGTACTAAAATTTATACTTTAAAATAATTTATCAGGATTTAATCCCAGTGTTGTCACCATCTATAAAATGTATCAACAGCTCCAGTAAGAGCTGCATCAGAAGAACCTTTTCAAAATTAAAAATTATTTATGATCTTGCATTTGCCAATTAAAAATTAAAAAAATGAAATTGCTAAAAGTATAAATTTTGATGACCTAATGAACAAATTGGCAGAAAAGAAAAATAAATGAATTTGTCAGAAAATTCTTATGATAAATCAAAATACCACATTAATAAAGTATTAGTATGTATTGTATTATATGAAATAATGACATCTAAAAAATTTTTTTGTAATCTGTAAGTTTGTGTTTAATCTTGTAACACTGTTACTCCTATTATGTTTTATAAGTAATAAAACATTTTTAGAGGAAAAATTTTATACTTCAGTACCTTTGATGACACTTTTTTTCCTGCTTTTTGAACAAGGAGCTCTGCATTTTCGTTTTGTCTGTGCCTCACACATTACATAGCTGGTCTCTAGTCCCAGCTTTACCATTGACAGCCTGTCCAGGTTTGATCAAGTCATTTAACCTTCGTGTCTCAGTTTTCTCACCTGTCAAATGGGAATGACATTTATCCTGCTTTATAGAATTGATGTGAATATATATATGTATGTGTATATATATATATACACATACATACATATATATATTGTGAAAGTGCTTTGAAACACTGTAGATGCTTTAAAATATTGGGTGCCATTTTTGTTGTTCATATGAAATATTATATAAACAGTATCCTTCCTGGAGTCTGAGTCCTTAGACATTTCTTAGTTAAAATGATAAAATTTAACTCATTATTTCCTATAGGATTTTCCAAACATTTGAGAGAGAGGCCAAATGATTCATCTGATCCAAAAAAAAGGTGTCTTTTTTATTATCTAGTGGCTTCATGGATGGAATTTATTTCTTCATATGATTAAAAGTAAACTATAAACTTGAAAGAAATGCCGAAGGAAACACTAGATTTCAGTTAGCGGTCTTAAAAGCCCCCAAACTCGAAGAGTCTTTTTGATAAAGCCCCTGACTTCCCACAGAATTTTCCCTGGGCAATCTGTATACAGGTAGTCCCTAATTTACAAGGGGCTCCTACGACTCCGACTCCATTGTAAGTTGCTTCTATTGTAAGATGAATACCTCATTTTTTCCCCATTATTATTGCCCTTTATTATCAGTATCTTTATAAATCTGATCTTTATTTGTCTTCAGGGGTTGGCATGAGAATGATAACTTCAGCAAACTACGTGCTGCAACATTGTATGTCGTACATATTACTAATTATAAGATGTACAAAAAAAAGGACAGTCGAAAGTGTGGTTCATTTTAACTAGAACACTTCGTAAATCGGGGACCGTACAGTACATCTGGTACTGCTGAGCGTCTCCTCTGTAAATAACCAAAAACCAAACCCGTTGCCTTCCAGTCGACTGGGACTCAAGAGACTCTATAGAACATAGTAGATCTGTCCCATAGGGTTTCCAAGGAGTGGCTGGCGGATTCCAACTGCCGACCGACCTTTTGGTTAGCAGCCTGAACCCTTAACCACAGCACCACCAGGGTGCCCAGACGGTTACAGTTAGGAGTTTTGCCAGATTAGAGGAACTAGGAGTCTGAGAGCTAAGTAGGGACCAAGGCAGAAGCTGGGGTCCCAAATCTGGACTTCCCCTTAACGCACACTTACAGCACACTCTCTCCGACAATATCCTGACGTTGGTAAAACTGACACATGGGGGTTTTCCTGTAACGGTGAAGAAGAGCTGTGCTGAACCCTATTACCCTCCTGAGTCTCCCAGAGATCACGCGCGGGTGACCGGCTTAGGGGTGGAGCTGGGACGTTGGAGCAAATTCTCCGCGTGAAGAGGCCGGCCCTGAAAAGCCTAATTTGTAACTGATGACTAGAATTAACAAACTGGTCAGGGGTAGAATTCGGAGCTCCACCGCCCACGCCTCCTACAGGCGGATCCCCATCTCCCCGCTGCCAGTGCTGTGGAATCCACCGTGGAGTATTTTCTCCCGTCCTTCAGGCAGGCCCTCCCACTGCCTAACCTTTGCACTCTTTCTAATTGCTCTGCTCTCATCCTGACCCCCATAGGTATGTTTAAAGTCCACCTCTGGGGAACACACAGATTGCGCGTTCCAGATAATCCCTTTTCCAGTCTGGTCTGACATCTGGCGGGGTGGGCTGTGTACCTGGACTTCCTGGGACACTGGCTGGGGTTTGAGGAGAGGCCTCAGGACCTACCTGGCCGCAGGATGAAGCTGGCCACCGGCTGCTTGATTTTGTGGCTCAGCCTGGGGGGTGGCCTGACTCAGAGCGACACCAGTCCAGACACAGAGGAATCCTATTCAGACTGGGGCCTTCGGCACATCCGGGGGAGTTTCGAATCCGTCAACAGCTACTTTGATTCCTTTCTGGAGCTGCTGGGTGGGAAGAATGGAGTCTGTCAGTACCGGTGCCGATATGGTAGGTGTGTGTTTCTCTTCTTGTAAACACTGAGGTGGACCTGGGAGCAACCGAGCAGGGTTATAACTCGTCACTCACTTTTCCCTCGTGCCCACCTCTTTGGTAGGGTTGCCAGATCTAGCAAATAGAAATACAAGGCGCCCAGTAAAATTTGAATTTCAGATAAACGAGTAATTTGTCAATATACGTATGTCCAATGCAATATTTGGTACATACTGATACTAATAAATTATTCCTTGTTTATCTGAAATTCGAATTTCACTGAGCTTCCTGTATTTCAGCTGCTAACCAAAAGGTCGGCAGTTCGAATCCACCAGCAGCTCCTTGGAAGCCTTATTGGGCAGTTTTACTCAGTCCTAGAGGGTCACTGTGAGTTGGAATTGACTGGAAGGCAGTGGGTTTGATTTGGTTTTGGTTTTCCTGTATTTTATCTGTGAGACATACTCTTAGGAGCTTTCCAAGACTTGTTCCCTGGGGCTATTTTAATGAGTTTATTGTGAGGCAGATAACTTAAGAAAAGGCAGCATGGGGCGAGTAGAGTGAGTGTGAAAGGTCTTGGTGAGGAGTTCCTGGGGATGAAAACTGAAGCTGAACAGTCAGAGAAAATTCTGCCGAGGGGCGAAACAGCTTCCTTCCTCAGTAGCTCAGTGCTGAGCCTGGCAATGACTTCTTTCCCTGCAGCAGTTCAGCACCCTTCTCCCAGCTCCGTCTCTCACTGGCATCGGGTTGCTGCGTCTCCCGAGGGAGCCGTCGCTGACACCGTGCCTCAGTCAGTGTGGCCGGCCTTCTGATGGAAGGAGAGGCTTGCCGCCGGCTGTCTGCGTGCCAGGAATCAGTCCTCGATCAGGCCTGGGGCTGTCCCTTAGGCCTGGGGCCAGATGTGGAGTTATGAAACAGGAGCCCAGTTGCCAAAGAGGGATCCTTTGGGGCTCCTTTTCCTTCAGTCTGCACTGCAGGTTAATGGAGTGGGAGCTGAATGCTGGGCCCTGGGCCTGGGAGCTGGGAGGCAGGGTGTCATTTCAAACGCCAATACAAATGCTGTCTGAAACGTACACAGTCTCTGGGAGCATTAGCTTTGTGATTTCGTTATCAAATGTTTCATCATGAAATTAGAGATGAAAATGGTGAGTCAATTTAGCCTAGCAAGAAAACATATTTGAGAAATATCTTCTCCAGACACTCAAGGCATACAACTCAGCTTAAAGAGAGATTCAAGAAAGCTACAGACGTGCTGGATTCACCCATTGAATCTCTCTCTCTCTCTTTAATCGTGGAGCAGGGGAAATTGCTTCCTCATAAGCTGAGAATGAACAGGAGATAATAGTTTCAGAAGCCAAAAGTTTTGCAGCGTAGAAGTTTTAACGACATCAGGGTGAAGAAAAGGAAGCTACGTGTCCTCTATGAAAATTTCATGTGGTAAAAAGCCTGGTCTATGCTAGGACAAAAAGAAGCCCTGGTGGCACAGTAGCTTGGCTGCTAACCAGAAGGTCGGCCATTCAAACCCACCAGCCACTCCAAAGGAGAAAGATGTGGCAGTCTGCTTCTGTAAAGATTTACAATTTTGGAAACCCTACTCTGTCCTTTAGGGGTTGTTATGAGTCGGAATCGACTCGATGGCAACGGGTTTGGGTTTATGCTAGGACAGTAAATCACGTCTGGACCCATAAACCACATACTTGTCCAAGGTGGATTGAACAAAGTCAGAGGTGCCTTGGCTTCTGTTCACCTAGTTTGCATTGATGGGACAGGAAATGTGTTAAGTGACTTCAGTCATTTGAATCAACACAAGGCTCAATATCTGTGATTTAGCAAATAAATAACCACAGGAATTTTTTTTTTAGAAAACAAAAACCAAACCCTCTGCTTCCCTCTTCAGCAAAATAGCATTTAAAGATCTCAGCAAATTTTGGTTGCAGAGTTTTCCAACTGGGCAGGGTCGATGTCGGCGGGAACTGGAGGGGGTTGGGAGTAGTCAACAGAGAGAGAAGAGGAAGACAAATAACTCCCTTCTGCTCAAAACAGAATCGATTCAACGGCAACGGGTTTCGGAGCTTGAGAGAAACCTAGGCAAACAGAAGTTTAAACCCTGTTATCTTTGCAGCAGAGTCCCTACGTAATACAGTTAACACATTCGGTTGTTAACCAAAAGCTTGGAGGTTTGAATCCACCCAGAGGCCCCTTGGAAGACACACCTGGTGATCTAGTTCTGAAAAATCAGCCACTGAAAACCTATGAAGCACAGTTCTACTCTGACACACATGGGATCGCCATGAGTCAGAATCCACTCAATGGCAACTGATTTATCTTTGGAACCCAGTGGAGCCCAGAATCTGGAGGCTGTGCTTAAATAGTACAAAACATCTTTTCAAACTGATTGTGGATTAAGCAATCTTTCCAGCCGATAATAGCTAATAATGAGCTGGGTGTCTGTTCTTTTTTAGTTTGCTTTGTGATACACCTCTCATGCACAATGTCCATTGAGTCACCTGGAGGGCTAGTTAAAACAGATGGCTAGGCCTCACTCCAAGTGTTTCTGATTCAGTAGGTCTAGGCTAGAAGGAGCCCTGGTAGCACAATGGTTAAACACTTGGCTGCTAACAGAAAGGTTCGAGGTTCTAACCCACCCAGCTGCTCTGCGGTAAAAAGGCTTGGTGATCTCCTCCCATAAAGATTAAAAGTAAAAACTAAACCCATTGTCATTGAGTTGATTCTGACTCATAGCTACCCTATAAGACAGGGTAGAGTGCTCCACAGGGTTTCCAAGGCTGTATCTCTCGGGAAGCAGACAGCCACTTCTTATAGCTAAGAAAAACCCTACTTTATCACGTGGGGGTGACTACCAGTTGGAATTGACTCTACAGCACCCTGCAACAATCGGTCTAGGGTGAGGCTGGAGAATTTGCATTTCTAAGAAGTTACCAGGTGATGCTGTTGCGGCTGGTGCTGGGATCACACTTTGAAGACCACTGCTTTAAAAGACTGAAATCTTTTGCCAGAAGGAACAATTTAGCAGCAGTTAGTCTACTAATTATCTGGGGGACCTTTGAAAAATCCTGATACTCAAACCAATTAGAATGACTATGAGTTGGACTTTTAAAATTTTTTATTGTGCATTGGGTGAAAGTTTACAGAGCAAATTAGTTTCCCATTCCATAGATGGTACATAAAGTGCTCCATAACATTGGTTTCATTCCCCACAATGTGTCAGCACTCTCCCCATTTCCATCCTGGGTTCCCCATTTCCTTTTATCCTGATTTTCTATCCCTTCCTGCCTTCTCATCTTTGCCCTTGGGCAAATGTTGCCCCTTTGATCTTGTATAATTGATTGTTCTAAGGAGCAGTTCCTCTCCCGTGTCATTGTTTGTTTTCTGGGCCTGTCCATAGTTTGGCTGAAAGGTGGCCTCTGGGAATGGCCTCAGTTCCCGTTCAGAAGAGTGTCTTAGGGCCATAGTCTCGGGGGTTCCTCCAGTTTCTGTCAGACCAGTAAATCTGTTTTTGTGTGTGGGTGTGGGAATTTGATTTTTTGTTCTACGATTTTTCCAGGACCCTCTATTGTGATCCCAGTCAGAGTGGTCAGTAGTGGTAGCTGGGCACCATCTAGTCCTTCTGGTCGTATAGCTGTGGCTCATGTGAACCATTAGTCGTTTGGACTAGTTGTTCCCTTGAGCCTTTGATTTTCTTCACTCTCCTTTGCTCCAGATGGTAAGAGACCAATATATGTATCTTAGATGGCCGCTCGCAAGCTTTCAAGAGGCCAGACACTACTCATTAAAGCAGGATGCAGAACTTTATGAACTATTTTGTGCCAATTGATGCAGATGACCCCTGAGTCTATGGTCCTTTACCTTCATTCTGTGAGGTATTTGGTTATATCTGAGAAGTTGCCCTGACTGTGGCCCTTGTGTGCTCTCTTGTCTATACTGATATATAAGCAACACCTACAGTTATGTATGTAGAAATATCCACCACCAAACCTGTATCTGTAGGTGGGTGTGTTCCCTTACACCCTCCCACACCTCGTGGTATACCTACTGCCTATGTATCCATTGGTAATTTAGTGTTTGTTAATACTATTGTTGCAGGGTTGTCTATGCTATAGTAATTACCGTTGCTGCTCTTTGTTCCTGCCTTCCTCTCTGTGTTCTCTCATGCCTTAGTCCTGTTTTGCTGCTTTCCCCAATATAGTGTATTGCCTTTCCCTTCACCAATATTAACGTGTCTTCTATCTATTTGGTAATTTTCCCTCCCTCCCCCTCCCAACCCTGGTAACCATCAAATAATTTTTTTTTCCTGTGTGTCAACCTTTTCTTGTTTCTTCATGATGGTGGTCTCATGCAATATTTGTCCTTTTGTAATTGACTTATTTCACTCAGTATAATGTCCTCCAAATTCATCCACGTTGTGTGGTGTTTTGTAGATTCATCATTATTCTTTATTGCTGTGTAATATTCCGTTGTGTGTATGTACCACAGTTTGTTAATCCATTCATCTGTTGACAGGCACTTAGGTTGTTTCCATTTCTTTGCTATTGTGAATAATGCTGCAAGGAATGTGGGTGTGCATGTGTCTATTCATGTCACGGCTCTTAGTTCTTTAGGGTATATACCTAGAGTGGGATTGCTGCGTCATATGGTAGTTCTATTTCTAGCTTTTTAAGGAAGCGCCATACCATTTTCCATAGTGGTTGTATCATTTTACCTTCCCACCATCAGTGTATAAGAGTTCCAATCTCCCCACAACCTCGCCAGCATTTGTTGTTTTCTGTTTTTTTGATTAGTGCCACTGATGTCGGGGTGAGATGGTATTTCATTGTAGTTTTGATTTGCATCTTTCTAATGGCTGGTAATCATGAGCATTTCCTCATGTGCTTGTTAGCCATCTGAATGTCCTCTCTGGTGAAGTCTCTGTTCATATCCTTGGCCCATTTTTTAATTGGATTGTTTGTCTTTTTGTTGTTGAGGTGTTGAAGTTTTCTATCAATTTCAGAGATTAGACCCTTGTCAGATATGTCATAGCCAAAAATTTTTTCCTAGTCTTTTGGAGAAGTCTTTTGATAAGTGTGTTTAATTTTTAGGAGGTCTCATTTATCTAATTCATCTTCTGCTGTTTGTGCATTTTTAGTTATGTTTGGTATTTTATTTGCACCGTATATTAGGGCCCCTAGCGTTGTCTCTATTTTTTCTTCTGTGATCTTTACAGTTTTAGGTTTTTGATCCATTTTGAGTTAGTTTTTGTGTATCGTGTGAGGTGTGAGACGTCTTTCATTTTTTTACAAATGGACATCCAGTTTTGCCAGCACCATTTGTTAAAGAGGATATCAGTATTTTTAACGTTTCCCAGGTGATTACAAAGTGCAACCAGGATAAAAGAACACTAATTAAAACGTTGTTCTTTAGAGAATTTCAGCCAACAGCTAAATTATTCAGGCAGGTAAAGGTGTGTTTGTATCCTGGTAGGCCACAATAGCATATCAATACTGTTTTCCACACTTTTTATATCTAAAGCAATTAGTTTTCACATCAGTATACACTACCTGTATTTGTCAAAGCTTTAGGCGATAAATATAATGAGATTCAGCACATGGCAGAAGTGTACATAGTACAGTTGGTATTGAGGAACCTGCACTAATGTGAACAATATTACTTTGAGAATCTTTTAAAAAACAGAAATCTCCTCTCCCAGCTCCCAGGATTCTGATTTAGTAAGTCTATGATAAAAAACAAACCCATTGCCGTCAAATCGATTCCAATTCATAGTGACCCTATAGGACGGATTAGAACTGCCCCATAGGGTTTCCAAAGAGTGGCTGGTGGATTTGAACTGCTGACCTTTTGGTTAGCAGTTGAGCTCTTAACCTCTGCGCCACCAGGGTCTATGTTAGGACCCTGGATCTGCACTTTTAATGCTTGAAACAGACTTTGAGAAATACTGTTGTTGCTGTTGTTAGGTGCCATCAATTCAGTTCCAAATCATAGTGACGCTATGTACAACAGAATGAAACCCTGCCTGGTCCTGCACCATCCTCACAATCGTTTTTATGCTTGAGCCTATCGTTGCAGCCACTGTGTGAATCCATCTTGTTGAAGGTCTTCCTCTTTTCACTGACCTTCTACTTTACCAAGCATGATGTCCTTCTCCAGGGACTGACCCCTCCTGATAACATGTCCAAAATATGTGAGACTCACCATCCTTGCTTCTGAGGAGCATTCTGGCTTTACTTCTTCCAAGACAGATTTGTTTGTTCTTGTCTGGGTCATCTAGTGCTGCTATAACAGAAATACCACAAGTGGATGGCTCCACCAAACAGAAGTTTATTCTCTCATAGTCTAGTAGGCTAGAAGTCCAAATTCAGGGTGTCAGCTCCAGGGGAAGGCTTTCTCTTTCTGTTGGCTCTGGAGGAAAGTCCTTGTCATCAATCTTCCCCTGGACTTGGAGGTTCTCTGTGAAGGAACCCCAGGTCCAAAGGACGCTCTCTGCTCCCGGCGCTGCTTTCTTGGTGGTATGAGGTCCCCATGTCTCTCTGCTCCCTTCTCTCTTTTATATCTCAAAAGAGATGGACTTAACACACAACCTAATTTTGTAGATTGAGTCCTGCCTCATTAACATAACTGCCACTAATCCCACCTCATTTACATCATAGAGATAGGATTTACAACGCACAGGAAAATTGCATCAGATGACAGAATAGTGGACAATCACACAATACTGGGAATCATGTCCTAGCCAAGTTGACAGACTTTTTGGGGGGATGCAGTTCAGTTCCATGACAGTTCTTTTGGCAGTCCATCAGTTCATGGTGTATTCAATATTCTTTGCCAACACCGTAATTCAAAGGCATCAGTTCTTTTTCTGTCCTCCTTATTCATTGTCCAGATTTTGCATGCATATGAGGCAATTGAAAACACCATGGCTTGGGTCAGGTGCACCTTAGTCTTCAAGGTAACAACTTTGTCTTTTAACAGGTCTTTTGCAGCAGATTTACCCAATGCAATGAGTCATTTGATTTAATGACTGCTGCTTCCACGGGTGTTGATTGTGGATCCAAGTAAAATAAAATCCTTGACAATGTCCGTCTTTTCTCCATTTATCATGGTGTTGCTTATTGGTCCAGTTGTGAGGATTTTTATTTTCTTTATGTTAGATGTAATCTATACAGAAGGCTGTAGTCTTTGATTTTCATCAATAAGTGCTTCGGAAACCCTAGTGGCATAGTGGTTAAGAGCTGTGACGGCTAACCAAAAGATCGGCAGTTTGAATCTACCCGGTGCTCCTTGGAAACCCTGTGGGGCAATTCTACTCTGTCCTATAAGGTGGCTATGAGTCGGAATCGATTTGACAGCCGTGGATTTAGTTTGTTGGTTTTGGTCTGCCTTTATGAGAAGCCCAGGTGGCGCAATGGTTAAAGCTCTTGGCTACTAACTGAAAGATTGGTTGATTGAACCCACCAGGCGCTCCATGGGAGAAAGATGTGGCAGTCTGCTTCTGTAAAGATTACAGCATTGGAAACTATCATGGATTGAATTGTGTCTCCCAAAAATATCCGTCAACTTGGCTAGGCCATGATTCCCAGTATTGTGTGGTTGCCCTCCATTTTGTGATCTGGTATGATTTTCCTATGTGTTGTAAATCCTAATCTCAGCCTGTGATTAATGAGGCAAGATTAGGTTATGTTAAAGAGGGTTAGGGTGGGATGCAACACCCTTACTCAGGTCACAGCTCTGATCTGGGGTGTGGCCTGCATCACCTTCTATCTTACAAGAGATAAAAGGGGAGAGAAGCAAGCAGAGAGAGAAGGACCTCTTACCACCAAGAAGAGCCGGGAACAGAGTGCATCCATTGGACCTGGGGTCCCTGTGCTGAGAAGCTCCTAGATCAGGGGAAGATTGATGACAAGGACCTTCCCCAGAGCCAACAGAGAGAGAAAGCCTTCCCCTGGAGCTGGTGCCCTGAATTTGGGCTTGTAGCCTCCTAACCTGTGAGAGAATAAACTTCTGTTTGTTAAAGCCATCCACTTGTGGTATTTCTGTTACAGCAGCACTAGATAACTAAGACAGAAACCCTATGGGGCAGTTTTACTCTGTCCTGTGGTGTCACTATGAGTCAGACCTGACTCAGCGGCAGTGGGTTTGGTTTTTTGGGTTTCTGCCTTTATCAAGGCCTCTAGGAGGAGGGTCCCTGGAACAGAGTTTCTATGTTTTGTAAACCATCATTGAAGACATGGTATACACTCTCACACTTTTATAAAAGGACTTCACTATGGGTTTCTTCTAGGATATACTTCCAGAAAAAAGTATCTTTTTAAATATCAATTTTTCTTCACTTGAAAAATTGTTGTGTTGTGGTAATATATGTGCGTATATATAGAAAACAAAACATTTGCTAGTTCAGCATCTTTTTAAATTGTGGTAAATATACATGTAACAAATTGTTTGCCTTTTCAACATTCTTCATGTGTACAATTCAGTGACAATAGTTATGTTGTTCAACCATTATCTATTTCCAAATTTCCCCATTACCCTTACCTGAAGCTCGGTGACCTCTAAGCAGTGAGTCCTCCTTTTCCCCTCCCTCCCTCCCACCCTGGTAACCACTAATAAACTTTGGTCTCTATACATTTGCCTATTCTAGACATTTCATATAAGTGGAATCTACAATATTTGCCCTTTTGTGGCTGATTTATTTCCCTCAGCATAATGTTTTCAAGGTTCATCCATGTTGTAGCATGTATCAGGATTTTATGTCTCTTTATGGCTGTGTAATACTCCATTGTACATTTACGTATTTTGTTTACCTATTCATCTGTTGATGGATATTAAAGTTGTTTCTACCTTTTGACTATTGTGAATAGTGCTGCAGTGAACACTGGTGTACAAGTTCTGTTTGCATTCCTGCTTTCAAGTCTTTTGGGTATATGCCAAGGGGTGGGATTGTTGGGCCACATGGTAGTTCTATGTTTAACTTTTTGAGGAACCACCAAACTATTTTCTACAATGGCTGTACCATTTTGCATCCCTATCAGCAGCCCTGGTGGCACAATGGTTAAGGGTTTGGCTGCTAACCAAAAGGTCAGCAGTTTGAATCTAGCAGCTGCTCCTTGGAAACCCTGTCTTCTAGGGTTGCTATGAGTCAGGATCGACTCAACAGCAACGGGTTACGTTTTTTGTTTGGTTTACCAGCAATGTATGAGGGTTTCAATTTCTCCACATCCTTGCCAACAGTTGTCATAGCCGTCCTATTGGCGGTGAAGTGGTATATCATTATGGTTTTGATTTTCATCTCCCTTGTGACTGATGGGAGCCCTGGTGGTGCAGTGGTTAAGAGCTTGGCTGCTAACCATGTGCTTGTTGGCCATTTGTGTATCTTCTTTGGTGAAACGTCTATTCAAGTCCTTTGCCCATTTTTGACTGCTTTATCTTTTTGTTGTTTTCTTTTTTTTTTTTTTTAAGAGAACTTTTTATCTCTCAGGAATCTTAGAGCAAAATATTATGAACGCATTAGTTTGTATATTTTTCCAAGGAAAGGATTCACAGCCTTCATCAGATTCTTAAGGAGATCCATGACCCAAAGAAAGGAAAGTAGCCACAGGCTTAGAGGTAACTATATCGTCCTCATCAACGGTGATCAACCATCCTCGTTTTCCTGGTACTAGAGGGAGGAGATTATGAGATGTGGGACTTTCAGTGCTAAAAGTGGGACAGACCCAGGCAACCAGGGACAAGGTGTCATGCTACCTTATGCAGTAACTTACTCTGTTTTATCAACTGAACTCTGGAGTTCATTGCTTCAGTAAAATTGCCTCTGTTCTGCTTTGTTCCATAAATGTGCTATTTGTGTTCTATCTACTGGTGGCTGTCTTAATCTGGGTTCTCTAGGGGAGCAAAGCCAGTGAAGTGAATATAAATATATATAGAAAGAATTTACTTCAAAGAAATGGCTCACAAAATCGTGAGGAAATGCCTCACACAATTGTGGGGGCTCACAAGTCCCAAATCCATGGGTCAGGTGACAGGCTGAAGGCTTTTGCTGGCTCACGTGGTTGCAGGGGCTGATGAACCCAAAATCTGCAGGCCAGGCAGCAGGCTGGAGACCTCTGCTGGCTCATGGGGTTATGGGGGTTGGTGAACCCAAAATCTCCAGGTCAGGCAACAGGATGGAGGCTTCTGCTGACTCACAGGGTTACAGAGGCTGGTGAATTCAAAATCTGCAGGTCAGGCGGCAGGCGAGAGACTTCCGCAGGCTTACATCCCAAGAACCGGAGGTCAGGCGATGAGAAGAGTGCAGGGTCAAGAAAGAGTATGAGCTTTTCCAGAATATCCATTTATATGCTGAAGGCAGGTCACACCCGCAAGGAAACTCCCTTTCAACTGGCTGGCTGCTCAAGTCAGATCATAAAATAGAAGGTGATTGCATAGTGTCTGCCAAATCACTAAGGATGGTAGCCTAGCCAAGTTAACACATAACATTAATCCTCACAGTGGCTTTGAGTGTTTTTGGAAGTAGGCAGAGTCTACATTTCAAATAAATGCAGCTCTTGTGGAGCACTGGTGGTGCAGTGGTTAAGTGCTCAGTTGCTAACCGAAAGGTCAGCAGTTTGAACCCACCAGCTGCTCCGTGGGAGAAAGATGTGGTGATTTACTTCTGTAAAAATTACAGCCTTGGAAACCCTATAGGGCAGTTCTACTCTGCCCTTTAGGGTCACTATGAGTCAAAATTGATTTGACAGCAATAAAATTGGTGTTTTTTGTTTTTGTTTTTGTTTTGTGGAGCACAGAGCTTCTGCAGGAACCAGCTTGCTGAGGAGAATGGACACACCCTCCCAGGAAGAAATAACCCTTGACCTGGGTAGTAAAGTTCCAGAAGTTGTTTTTTACTGTTCTTTTCAGTAACATAACAAAGTTGGGTCCAGGAGGCAGTGTACATGCCTGGAAGGGTTTCATGTCTGACTCCAAACCTCCCTCTCTTTTACCTGTGTTAATAGTATTCCAGTTTATTCAGAAGATGTTAATTTTTGTAAAATCAAATCTGTCAGTCTTTCTTTTTATGGCTTCTGAATTTAGTGCCTTGCCTAGAAAAGTATTCTCATATCAAGGTTATAACAATATTCTACTATTTTTTTTCTCTGAAAGCAGCTTTAGATAATATATAATAAATGAGTATGGCTGTGTTCCAATAAAACTTTATTTACAGACAATAAATGTGAATTTCATATAATTTTCATATGTTGCAAATTATTATTATTGTTTTGATTTTCCCCCAACCATTTAAAAATATAAAAGTCATTTTTAGCTCGCAGGTTATACAAAACAGGCAGTGGGCTGGACATGGCCCACAGGCCATAGTTTGCCAGCCCCTGAACTAGAGAACCAAGTTGTCAGCCACTCACTCCTATAAACAGCCAAAACCAGAAAACAAAACTAATTTATGTATAGAGTACATTATTAATGCTTAGATGCAAAAAATCAAACTACAAAGACTCAGTGCAACTCAAAATCACTCAAACTATATTTAGACTCAAATCACCTTTTTCTCTTAGAACTTTTAATTCAAACCTCATTACTGCAGCTAACATAAAATGCAAATCAAAATCACCACGTGATACCCCTTCATACCTACTAGAATGACTATAGTAAAAAACATAGATAATAACAAGTGTTGGCGAGGATGTGGAGAAATTAGAACCCTCATCACAGCTGATGGGAATGTAAAATGGTGCAGCTACTTGGAAAACAGTTTGGTAGTTCATCAAAATGTTAAACAGAGTTACCTTATGACCCAGCAATTCCACTCCTAGGTATTTACCCATTGCCATTGAGTTGATTCCAACTACAGCAACTCTATAGGACAGAGTAGAACTGCCCCATAGGGTTTCCAAGGAGCAGCTGATGGATTTGAACTGCCCATCTTTTGGTCAGCAGCCAAGCTTTTAACCACTGCACCACGAGGGCTTCCCTAGGAATATACTCAAGACAAATGAAAAACGTATGTCCACATAGAAACCTGTAACCTGTATACAAATGTTTATAGCACCGTCATTCATAATAGCCAAAAAGTGGAAATGACCCAAGTGTTCATCAACTGATGAATGGATAAACAAAATCAGGTATATCCATACAATGGAATATTATTTGGAATAAAAAGATTTGAAGTACTGATATATACTATAATATACATGAATCTTGAAAACATTATGCTAAGTGAAAGAAGCCAGACATAAAAGGTCATATATTGTACGATTTCTTTTATGTGAAATGTCCAGAATAAGCAAATTTATAGAGTAGATTATATATATAGTAGATTAGTGGTGCCCTAAGAAGAGCCCTAGTGGCACAATGGTTAAGTGCTCAGCTGTGAACCAAAAAGTTGGTGGTTCAAACCCACTCAGCTGCACTGAGGAGGAAAAGACTTGGTGATTACAGTCTAGAAAACCCTATGGGGCAGTTCTACTCAGTCACATGGATGGGGTCTCTATGAGTCGAAATTGACTCAGTGGCACCTAACAACAACAGAGTGGGACAGAGTCCCTGGGTGGCACAAATGGTTAGGCACTGGAAGGTTGGCAGTTTGAACCCACCTAGAAGGTCTGGCAATCTGCTTCCGAAAGGTCACAGCCTTGAAAACTCTATGGAGTTCTACTGTGCACACAGCGGGTCGCCATGAGTCAGAATCGATTCAGTGGCAACTAACAACAACAGAGTGGGGCAGAGGGGATAGAGAGTGACTGCTCATAGGTACAGGGTTTCTTTCTGGATTGACAAAAATGTCCTAAAATTGATTGAGGTAATAGTTGCACAACTTTGTGAAGATACTAAAAACCATTGATATGTACATGTTAAATGGGTGAAATTCTATACCAGAAAGATGTTTACCTGGGCTTTATTGACTATGCAAAGGCATTTGACTGTGTGGATCATAACAAATTATGGATAACATTGTGAAGAATGGGAATTCCAAAACACTTAATTGTGTTCATGCAGAACCTGTAGATAGACCAAGAGGCAGTTGTTGGAACAGAACAAGGGGATACTGTGCGGTTTAAAATCAAGAAAGGTGTGTGTGAGGGTTGTATCCTTTCACCATACTTATTCAATCTGTACGCTGAGCAAATAATCCGAGAAGCTGGACTGTATGAGGAAGAATGAGGCATCAGGATTGGAGGAAGACTCATTAACAACCTGTGATATGGAGATGACACAACCTTGCTTGCTGAAAGCAAAGAGCACTTGAATCACTTACTGATGAAGATCGAAGACTAGAGAGCCTTCAGTATGGATTACACCTCAACATAAAGAAAACAAAAATCCTCACAACTGGACCAATAAGTAACAATATGATAAAGTGAGAAAATACTGAAGTTGTCAAGAATTTCATATTACTTGGATCCACGATCAATGCCCATGTAAGCAGCAGACACGAAATCAAATGACATATTGCATTGGACAAATCTGCTGCAAAAGACCTCTTCAAAGTGTTCAAAAGTGAAGATATCACTTTGAGGACTAGGGTGCACCTGACCCAAGCCATGGTATTTTCAGTCGCCTCATACATGCATGCAAAAGCTGGACAATGAATAAGTAAGACCGAAGAAGAATTGATGCTTTTGAATTATGGTGTTGGAGAAGAATATTGAATATACCATAGACTGCCAGGAGAATGAACAAATCTGTCTTGGAAGAATGCTCCTTAGAAGCAAGGATGGCAAGACTTTGTCTTATGCACTTTGGACATGTTATCGGGAGGAACAAGTCCCTGTAGGAGGACATCATGCTTGGTAAAGTAGAGGGTCAGTGAAAAAGAGGAAGACCTTCAACGAGGTGGACTGACACAGTGGCTGCAATAATGGACTCAACCATAGCAACAATTGTGAGAATGGTGCAGGATCGGGCTGTGTTTTGTTCTGTTGTACATAGGGTCGCTATGAGTAAGCACTTGAAGGCAGTAAGTTTATTTTTTGTATAAGACAGGATTAGTGTAGGGTGTGTTTTAAGTCAATCTCTTTTGAGATATAAAACCAAATGAAACCAAACCCTCTGTGTCGAGTCCATTCTGACTCATAAAAGAGATTAAACAAGCAAACCAGAGAAGCAGAGATGGGGGAAGACATACGCCAAGCCACATGCTCGCCCAGGAGCAGAAGCTGAGAAGAGATAAAGACCTTCCTCCAGAGATGACAGCCTTCCTCTAGAGGTGGCACCCTGAATTCGGACTTCTAGCCTCCTATATTGTGTTAAAGTTGCCCTGGTGGCACAGTGGTTAAAGTGTTTGGCTGCTAACTGAATGGTTGGTGGTTTGAACCCACCAGCCGCTCCATGGGATGCTTCCGTAAAGATTTACAGCCTTGGAAACCCTATGGGGCAGTTCTACTCTGTCCTATAGGGTCGCTGTGGATCAGAATCGACTTGGTGGCAATGGGTTATTTCGTTTAAACAATGAGATAATAGATTTCTGTTTATTAAAGCCAGCCACTTGTGGTACTTCTGTTATAGCAACACTGGATAACTGAGACAGTAATTAACAAACCTAATCTTGGAAGTAACATACCCATCCCGGCAACTTCCGCCAGATTCTATTGGTCCCACAGACCAACCCTGGGACATTGTAAGGGGACTAGACAAGGGTGTGAGTATCAGAAGGTGGGATCAATGGGGTATCTTGGACCAAAATCTTGACCACATGTTGCACCACAGCAACGTGTGCCCAAATACCCAGAGACTGCTAATTGTCCCCTAATATCTATTCTTCCTTTTCTACTATAATAAGCCCTCTTCCCAAATTTTAAGTGAGTGCATGGCTGCGTAGTTTGACTAAAGACTTCATTTCCTAGGCCACCTTTGCAAGAAGTTGTGATCATTTGACTAAGGTCTGGCCAAAGGGAAGTAAGAGGAAGTGATGCGTGTAACATTCTGAAACTTGCTTATTAAAGAGAGGGACTATGCATCTTCTAACCCCTTGTTTCATCTGGCTCTTCATAATGGGATGAGTTGGCCAATGCTCCATCTTAGAGCATGAGAGCCAAGGTTACACTCTAGGGCTGGTAAAGCAGAAAGCTGGAAGTAGTCTGGGTCTCAGAAAACTGCAGCCTTGCCATATCAGCCTTATGATCCTTCTGGACTTTTGTATGAGACATTCTATTTTGCTTAAGCGTCTGAATAATACAGATATGTAGGAAATATAATAAGTATGGGGAAAATTATAACACTTTATTGAAGGACATAGGGGAAGGCCTACATAAATGGAGAACTATACTGTGTCCTAAGGAGCCCTGGTGGCACAGTGGTTAAAGCGATTGACTGCCAACCGAAAGTTGGTGGTTTAAAACCCCCAGTCGCTCTGTGGGAGAAAGATGTGACAGTCTGCTTCCGTAGAGATTTACAGCCTTAGAGACCCTACGGGGTCACTATGAGTTGGAATCAACTCGATGGCAGTGGGTTTGGTTTTTCGGTTTATACTATGTCCATGTAGGGAAGCCAGTTACCATAAGAAAGTTAGTTGTCTCCAAATTAATCTATAAATCCAATGTATTTTCAACCAAAATCCTGACAGTATTTCTTGTGGACCTTACTAAGCTGACTGTAAAATTCATGTACAAGCGTAAAAGTCCAAGAATAATCCAGACAATTTTGAGGAATAATAAGGAGGAAGAACTTTAAAACATGGATTTAATGCCTTAAAATTAAAGCTGATGGAGTACGTAAGAGGCTTCAACTATACCTGTAACATGTAATTTAACAGAAGAAATATCTGAAACAAATTTGGCAAATGTTAACATTTATTATGTTTGTGTAATGGGTATATGGATGTTTGTTTCTCAGACTTTCCTTCAGTTCTGAAATATTTTATAATACAAAATAATTAAAGATGAAATATCTGGTGGGAGTTTTTTTTTTTTTTTTTTTTTAAAGAAAGAAAAAAGACTGCCATATGCCTCACTCTGAGGATTAATTCTTAGCCTATTTCCTCAGTCTTATGCTATGTCTTGTATCTCCTAAGAGCAGAGAACTGCAGTACAAATACATGGGCTTTGGAGACAAGCAGGAAATCTGGATTTACATCGTATTTCCCTCACTTCCTGGATGGCCTTAGGCAAGTCATTTAATCTCTTAGCTCCTTTTTCCTTTTCTGAAAAATGAGAAAAAGTATCTACTTCATGACTGTCCTGTCTTGATGTCTTCATGACATCAAGACGTCAGGGTTATCTTCAGCTATGATGACTGCCATAGATACAAGACAGAGCTTCTCTACACATTTGCAAGATCATAAAACATAACTCAAAAGCAATCTAGGAAACACCAAGAAATTCAAAGCTTTTCAGGTTGTTTCTACTAGTTTTATGATTTAAAAAAACAAAACAAAACAAAACCTAAACCCACTGCCATCAAGTCAATTCCAACTCATAGTGACCCTATTGGACAGGGTAGAACTGTCCTATAGGGTTTCCGAGGAGTAGTTGAGGGATTTGAACTGCCAACCTTTTGGTTAACAGCCATAGCTTGCCGTAGCTCTTAACCACTGTGCCACCAGAGCTCCAGTTCTTTTGACATATGATACAATTGCCTAAAATACTGCATAGCGGTGTTTTCTTTGCTGTTTGGCCGATAATGCTTTGTTTAACAAATGGAGTCTTTCTAAACTTCCTTCAAGTAATTATGAAAGATTTTTTTGTGGTCCTGTGATTCTGATTCCTTAAGTGTATGACCAGGTAGCATTCTTCTGGTTCTGTGCATGGTGTGTGGTATTACAGTGGGTAGAGGAATCAGAAACCTTGAGTTTTAGCTTTGGTTTTGCCATGGACCTTGTCTTCAAGGTCACTCGAGCAATGTTAGAACTGCTAGTAAATACATGCTCATAAAATGCTTTCAGATTAGGAGGAAAATGCCATACTGGTCTAAAGGCTTATTATTCTTTTAGGATAGCATCATCATCACCACCACCACCTAATTTAGATGTGAATATCTGGTGAGGAACAGTGACTTTTGAAGGAAAAATCGAATCTGCTGTTAGATAATTTTAATTTGATGAATGTTCCCAAATGCTTAATTCTTGCTTCTTCCCTCTCTTCCTCCTGCTAGGAAAGGCACCGATGCCCAGACCTGGCTACAAGCCTCAGGAACCCAACGGCTGCAGCTCCTATTTCCTTGGTCTCAAGATCCCAGAAAGTGTATGTACCGCTCACATTACCTTGTTCGTTGATTGTTTTACTGAGACTAATCTGAGAGTTATCACGGATGAAAGTGATCGCTTATTGAATCAAGTTGAGCAATGTAATTAGGTATTTTAAATTGGATACGGGGGAAAGGAGATAATTTGCAAAGAAGGCATCTGATTTCCTTTTTTCAGAAGCAGCTGCCCCTGAGATAAGCCCTTGTGTAGTGGGCCAGAGGAGTCCCTGGCAGGCACAGTTAATGCACTCTGCTGCTAACTGAAAGGTTGGAGGTTCGAGTCCACCCAGAGTCCACCTTTCTGCCTCAGAAGAAAGGCCTGGCAATCTACTTCCGAAAAGTCACAGCCATTGAAAACCTGTTGGAGCACAGTTCTACTCTGCCACACGTGGGTTTGCCATGAGTCGGAGTGGACTCAACAGCAGCTGGTTTTAGTAGGCCAGATCTTGAGCTTGCCTCTGCAAACATCAGCTGGGCCCTATAAACCTGACAAGCTGGACTTGTTTAAACTAATGACCCTTTCCAGCAGTGTACTGAGCTGGCTAGTACTGGCTGGTGAAAGCTGATTGTTATATTGTCAGGAATTTTGGAATTCAGTTGTCCACACATTGGTATCTTCAGATCAGCTATGTTTGGAGTATTTGCATCACAGAAATTTGCAAACACTACAAATCAGCACACACGCCTACCTAACTGCTTGCCAGACAACAAACCACCAACCTTTTCTCAAACTGCAGGACTCACCAAAAAACAAAGCAGTAAATTCATTTCTTTAAGTCCTCTGGGACACCTTCTCACGTCTTCCACTTTAGAAAAGAGGTCTCAAGTAAAATGGAGGCAGAGGGATTTAACATCAAAACTGTGATTTTGAATTATGTCTTCCTCTGGCTAAACCCCACTTTTCTGCACATTCAAAAGGTTTTACTTTGTAGTAATTTTCTAAGCAGCATGATGTTTATTCTTTTAACTAAACTACTGCTCACCACTGTGGCTTCTTCATGCAAACTGGAAAAAGGTCTCCTTTCTTCAAGACAGTTTTCTTCCACTTGTCAGAAAATTATCTTACTATATTGATTTTGTTGGAAAAAGAAACTTGGCCGCCAGTGGTTGGAGATTTTTCTCAATAAATATTTATGTCTGTGGTGTCTGATGGGAGCTCTGGTTGTGCGGTGGTTAAGAGCTTGGCTGCTAACTAAAAGATCAGCAGTTCAAATCCACTAGCTGCTCCTTGGAAACCCTATGGGGCAGTTCTACTCTGTCCTATAGGGTCGCTATGAGTCGGAATCGAGTTGATGGCTATGGGTTTGGTTTTTGGTTTGGTGTCTGATGAGAAAGCACCCCCTTAGATACAGTGCTGTTGTTCATTACACAACCTGCGCAACTGTACTACGTGTGGCCTTGTACACAGTCCTTAACCTGCATGTGGACACAGAGGAAATAAAATTCTTTCAAAAATATATAGTAGAGAAATAACATATTTTCAGCTAATGTATTTTACTTGATATCAATTTAGTAGCTATGGAAGTGGTATGCATTTTATTTTGGAAGTAATGCTCTTTTGTTTGTTGATATAAATATTATTTAGAACCCATTTCGAGAATTTTCCAATTTAGTTGAATTGAATTAATTATAGCTATTATATTCGTCAAATTCTCAGTTATGTCTGTTGTGATGTATTTGTAGTTTTAGGGATGAGGTGTGGACAAAGTAGTTTATTTCACGTATCAGATTAAGGAGTTAACTCAGAATGGCAGACCCCAGGCCTTTGCCTAGTCTAATGAGTTGGATTATCTCTTAATGTTTGTTTGCTTAAAAAGGCATTTTAAACTGCTGAAAGTTTATATTCTGCTTTAGGTGGCCTTGGAACAAAAGTTCAGATAAGGGTACACTTCAGGAAGCCCAAGTGAAAATTATCTACAGTGATTAATCAATCCCTGCCCACACCCAGAAACCAGATTTTCACAGCTTCCATCCAAGTTCAGGTGTATATTTTCAGAAAAACTGCCAAAGATTCTAAGATGCTCTGCCTACATCTAGACTCTCCCTGTTCCAATCTATTTTCTGTACTACAGAATGATTACTCTTCTTTAATCACTGTTTTTTATCATGTCCCTTTCTTTCTCAAGGGTCTTTGTCAAACCTTACTAGTTACTTTGGAAATCAAGGCCATCCATCAACTTGCCCCTCCATCTAATTAAAAAAAGATTTTTTTTTTTTTTTTTTAAGGTGGATGGATTTACCTCTGGGTTCTCAATTCTGTTCCATTGGTCAATGTATCTGTCGTTGTACCAGTACCAGGCTGTTTTCACTACTGTAGCTGTGTAGTAGGTTCTGAGGTCAGGCAGTGCGAGTCCTCCTACTTTAATCTTCTTCTTCAGTCATGCTTTACTTACTCGGGGCTTCTTCCCTTTTGATATAAAGTTAATGATTAGTTTTTCCATCTCTTTAAAGAATGTTGTTGGTATTTGGATCGGGATTGC
>NW_004444042.1:7518004-7541302 GCF_000243295.1 Trichechus manatus latirostris
GGAAGTTTTCTGTCAGAGGTTCTTCAATGATCCTCTCTGTGTTTTCTGTTTTCTCCCCCTGTTCTGGAACTCTGATCACTTGCAGATTTTTACTTTTGATTGTATCCCACATAATTCTCAGGGTCTCTTCATTTTTCTTCGTTCTTGTTTCTGATTTTTCCTCAGTCAGAGTTGTAGCCAAGTGTTTGCCTTCAATTTCGCTGATCCTATCTTCCACTGTTTCAAACCTGCTCCTCAGCCCTTCTATGACACTGTCCATTTCCGAAATCTTGTTGTTTATCTTTTGGATTTCTAATTGTTGTTTCTGTATGATTTCTAGTTGGGAATTTATTTTGGTATTTTGTTCCTGTATTATTTTCCTGAATTCTTCCAGTTTTTTGTCTGTATTTTCCATGAATTTGTCTATTTTTTCCTCATTTTTGTCTGCTTTTTGCTTCAACTCTTGGATAATTCTGAGTATTAGAGATTTGAATTCCCTATCAGGTAGTTCTAGTGCCTTTTCTTCTAATGGAAAGTGATCTGGTGTTTTATTTTGGATGCTTACGGGAACCATCCTGTCCTGCTTTTGTAAATGTTTTGATGTTGTCTGCTGTCTTTGGGACATTTGGTAGTTATTTTCCTCATTTATTGATTGTAGATTTGTTTGTTTTGTCCTGTTTTTTTGTTTTATTTGGCTATGTCTGAGCAGGCGGGCCGTGTGTTCTTTGTTGTTTGCTCATCTGTGGGCACGAGACTTTTTGCCTCCTCCAATTGGCAGGGTCAGTCGCTCAGAAATGGTACAGCAGGGCAAGTCTAGCTGAAGAGGAGTTGCTGGGATGGGTTTTTTGTGGCACTTACTACGGCCACCAGGGCGGGTCAGTAATCAGTGCAGGGCACATTCCAGTAGGCCATGCCTGGGTTGCTTGCTATTGTGATGTTTAGCGCACGGTGCAGGTAGGCAGGATGGAGAGGGAAGATTGTGATGTGTGGAGCTAAGATAGGTATGGGAGAGAGGAGAGAGGAAAACATAAGGAGCCAAAAACATACAAACCAAAAAGAGTGCGAGGGGAGCTTGCCATTGGAGTGGAGAGGTGAGAGATTATGAAATGGAGAAAAACACAGAGGAGAAGAATAAAAAAAGAAAAGAAAAGAAAAAATGAATAAATAAAAATTCAGAAAGAAAAGCAAATCTCCCAGGGATCCCACTGCTGCAGCTATGAGGTCTGGGGAAGTTGCTCCCAGGCTGTCAAGTACAGCCTAGCTAGAAGGCATAGAGGTGTCACTCAGCGCCAGGTATTCAGGGGACAGGAAGAGAAGGAAAGTATAGAGAGACAAGAAACTGAGTAATGAAGAAAGACAAAAAGGGAAAAAGAGGGAAAAGAAAACAAACAAATTAAAAAAAGAAAAAAGAAAAAAACCCCAAAAAATACATTTAAAAAAACCCTAAAAAGAACAAGAAAAAAAAATGTCTCAGGGATCTTTCTGTGTGTCTGCACAAACTGAGGGGTTTGGTCCCAAGACGCGCAGTACTGCCTGGCTAGAACGTTCTCCCAGTTCGAGAATAGAAAAAGAAAAGAAACAAATAAACAATTCAAAACAAATAAAAAAGAGCCCCGGGATCCCACCAGTGTGGCAGCACGAGCTGGGAAGCAGTCTCACATTTGAGCAGCGTTTCACAGCCTTTCAGGAAGAAGCAAAGATGGTGCACAGAGCCAGGTATTTGAGAGAAAGGAGGGAGAAGTGGTGAGAGGTAAGGAAGAAATATAAAGAGTGGAAAAAAGCAACACCAGCAGCCAACAAATAGCACTTAGGGAGCCGGCCAGTGCGGGCAGGTGGAATCCAAGCAACCCAGGGTGAAGCCGATGCTTCCCGGCCAAGAGACTGTGGCCGCAGGAAGCAGAGGAAGCCGAGTGGGGGTGAAGAAGGGTGGGGGGTGGGAAAGCGTATATTGCTGGTTACCAGTTGTTCTGTCTCCTGCTGGAAGCTCCGTGAAGCTGCTTTCTCGTACCCACTGTTTGCTGGTCTCTGATAGGAGTCCAAGATGGCGGATCCATACTGCAGTAGCTAATAGGGGACCTCTGCATGTATCTCGCCTCGCTCTCTGTTCTCTGTCAGTTTCTTATTCCATTTGGTGCTTGGCTGAGTTCTTTATCTCTTAATTTGATGCTTAGGGTTTCAGGACTGCCATTTTCTCTGTTTGGCTTAGTTTTTTGGATCTTTGCTGTGGAGGGACGGCATGGTGCTTCGGCTTATAGCACCATGTTGCCCAGAAGTCCTAAAAAAAGATTTTATACATATACATACATACATATTTCCCTGCTAAGACCCATAGAAGACTAAACAAACGAATTGACTTGCCCACATATGATTTGCTCATTATTTTCTTTCTCTACCTGCTGTATCCTAAGTCTACCCTCATCTCTAATAATCATCCTCTCAGTTTTCTTTCCAAACCCTCTTAAAACAATCTTTCCTGTTTGATGACTCTCTGTGTGGTATTCTATTCTATGAATTTAGGTACTCAGTTTATGCTACAACATTTACAGTTGTTTACAGGACACTTAGTAAATGTGTATGTGTGTGTTAGACATTGTGGTTTGACCATACCCCTTGTGATCAGGAACTGTGTGTTCTATTCCCCACTCTGATCCTCGACATATACAGACGCATGTTGTTGTTGTTGTTAGATGCTCTTGAGTCGGTTCCAACTTATAGCGACCCTATAGGATGGAGTAGAACTGCCCCATAGGGTTTCCAAGGAGCGGCTGGTGGATTTGAACTGCCAGCCTTTTGGTTGGCAGCCAAGCTGTTAACCACTACGCCACCAGGGCACATAGACACACTGTTAAAATAGTGCTGTATGGGATGGGTCCCTGATAAGTGCTGGTGACTTCTTGATGAACTGAGGCTGAGTTTTGCATACTTTTAGCCTTACAAAATCTCACATGGAAATGTTAACATGAGTTTTGGTTGAACTTGGAAGCCCTGCAGCTCTGCCTGTTTAACTACCTTCTGATCTCTATTTTCATCACTGCAGCAGTCTGTCAGTTTGGAAATTACTAAACTCTAAAAGAAAAAGTAGAAAAAAATGGGCCATTCAGAGTCACATATTAAACGAATAACTAAATCACAGTTTAAAGCTTAGCATGCTATAACTCTCCATCTGATATATTTTACTGGGTAATTGGTGTTTCTGAATTGGTCTGCATATGGAGCAGGAATTGGAGAACTGGCTAGCTCATAACAAGGTGGCCAGGGTTGCCTAAGGTCCTTGGTCGAAACGTGGCATTTTTTTCCCTTCTTTTTTCTTCCCTCCCTTTTCCCCAGATGGACTTGGGCATTCCAGCAATGACCAAGTGCTGCAACCAGCTGGACGTCTGCTATGACACATGTGGTGCCAACAAGTATCGCTGTGATGCAAAATTCCGATGGTGTCTCCACTCTATCTGCTCCGATCTTAAGCGGAGTCTGGGCTTTGTCTCCAAAGTGGAAGGTAGGTATCTGCAGGGCATTTCTTTGAGCAGGGACCTTTGTTCCTGTTTTCACATAGAGTTGTAACCAGAGCCCCTTTACTCAAAGATACCATCAGAGCCCACTGGACTTCTTTATAGAACACTGTGATCAATGCAAGAAAGGGTGAAGGAAGATTCTGGGCACCGCTTCACTAAAGTTCTTGTTTTCCTGTCCAGGAGCTGCTGGCGCCACTCCTGATGGAAAGGGCTATACCAAAGCCTTCCCAGAGAAATAAATTCTATCCTTTAAGACCACAGAAAGAGTTGCCCAACTGGCTGTGGTTATCCATTTCACTGTAAATAATTTTCCATATTGGAAGTTATTCTGCATAAGACAACTTGCGTTGGTTTAGGCACTTTTTTCCTTATTTTATTCTCAGTCAGGATAAGAATTCAAAGAATGATCGTTTTGTGTGTGAAGGTCTATAGACTTGACGATGACTAGTTTTAAACAACTGCTCAGATACCCAGTCTCTAGCACAGATTCTATCATTTCTTTTTCCCAATTAATATTAGGAAACGTTTTAATCCCTCAGCTTCCAAAGCCAGAACATTATATCTAGCTACTAGCATTATCTAATCTTAGACAGTAAAGGTTGACATTCAGGCTTGGAAAGAGTTGGCCCCATGCCACAGGAAGTTCACAATGGAAAGAGTCTTGGATCTTGTTCATAGATCAATGTCTAGAGTGTCGTCCTAAAGTGAACGTATAAGGACTTGAACATATGAATAATTAATTAGACCCTGTAAAAGGGCGTATCAGTATCTGGACCTATAAACGGTGAAAAAGTACCTGCTACTAATCTAGGGTCAGGTCAAGTTTGTTCGTCCAAGCAATGTCCTATTGATTCTTTCTCCTAAATATCTCTTTGATAGTCCCACTTGCCTGGTTACTGCAAATTAACCCAGTCTCTGGGTCCTGTTGAATCTATTCTCCCAGTAGGGACTAGATATATATATATATATTTTTTTCATGATTCTGGGGTTTATTAGGGAAAGTAACAGTTACAATTCACGTTCAGGAACACTCAGGATACAGTTCTTACACCAGGATAGCCTCTTCTCAGCTGTGCTCCCAGGCACGCCTCTCCCTGGCCCTCAGTCTCTGCCCAAAGGCACTCAGCTTTCTCTCTCCGTGGGCCGGAAGCCCACAGTGCCCTCTCCTGCTGCCGGGTCTCTGCTGCTGGTCTCCTTCCCTGGTGGGACTAGATATATTTTTATATCACACAAAACAGATCATCTCCAACCCCTGCTTAAAGTCCTTCAACAGATTCCTCTTCCTTAAGGATTAAATCCAAACTCCTCAGTACGACATACATGGCCCTTCCTGATTCAGCCCTAGCCGGCCTCTCCAGCATCATCTTGGTTACTCCTGATTCCTGTCATCTCAGACTACTTGGGTTGATGGCCTACACCTTTCTGCTCCTGCATTCCCTCTTCTTGGAACACCCTGATCATCCATGTGTTGTTGTTAAAACAGATTGTGATCCAATTTACATACTATTCAGTTCATCCATTTGAAGTGTACAATTCAATGTTTTTAATACATTTGTAGAGTTGTGCAACCAGCACCACAATCAATTTCAGAACATTTTCATCACCCCAAAATGAAACTCCATACTCATTAGCATTCACCCCCTATTCACTTCCCCCTCCAGCTCCTGGCAACCTCTAATCTACTTTCTGTTTCTATGGATTTGTCTATTCTGGACATTTCATATAAATGGAACCATACAATATGTGGTCTTTTGTGACTGGCTTCTTTCACTTATGATAATGTTTTCAAAATTCATCCATGTTGTAGTATGCATAGATACTTCTTTTCTTTTTTTTTCATTAAGTGAGGACTTTTTTTAAATTGAGATATAATTCACATACCATAGAATTCATCCTTTTAAAGTGTGCAATTAGTGTTTCTTAGTACATTCACAGAGTTGTGCAAATATCACCACTAATTCCAGAATATTTTCATCACCCCAATAAGAAGCCCCTGCCCATTAGCAGTTATTCCCCATTCCCCCTTATCCCTAGCCCCTAGCAACCACTCATCTACTTTCTGTCTCCATAGATTTGCTTATTCCGGACATTTCATATAAATGGAATTATATAATGTGGCCTGGCTTCTTTTACTTATCCTAATATTTTTAAGATTTATACATGTTGTAGCATGTATTAATACTTCATTTCCCTGATCATATATTCTTTTTTTTAATTGTGGTAAGAATATATATATATATATATATATATATATATATATATATATGTATATATATAAACATTTGCATGTATTTTTTATATTTAAACCTAGATATCTCACCTCATTTGAGAAGCCTTCCCTAATAACCCCAAAGGGCTAGAGGCCCTTCATATGGGCTTGTCTTAACACCTTGGGGTTACTTTCATCATGCTGTAGTCTGTTTATCTGTCCACTTCTTTGCCAAACAGTGAGATCCTTGAGTTAGGGATGCCTTTTGTCTCTATCCCTGATACCTAACAGAGTGGCTGATCAACATACCCAACACACGCAAATGTTTTTTCAGTGAATGAATGGTTGTTCATGCCACACTTGAACAGGGAAAGCTATAGAAAACCTGGTAGTGTTAATTGAGGGAGTTTTCTACAAAAATGGTAGATTCTCCATGGGGTGGGCATTGTGGTATGGGAGATTCTGATTGCTAACCATGGATTTGACCCAGGGGCCCACAGAAGGAGGGCACTCCAAAGTGTTTTCTGCTTTACTGGATCAAATGGGAGCTTCTCCAAAAACTTAAATGTATGCTTTTCTTTTTAATTATGTGTTTGGATTATTGCCTCTACCTTCCTCTGTGTGTCATGTCATCCTTGAAAATACATTGCCTCTTCAACATGACTCATACTACTTGGAGTAGTCCTGTGTATTAACCTCTTATATGTCTCTTCATTTCTTTCAAGTAGCCTGCGATTCATTGGCTGATACTGTGTTCAATACTGTATGGACCTTGGGCTGCCGACCCTTTATGAATAGTCAGCGGGCAGCCTGCATCTGTGCAGAGGAGGAGAAAGATGAGTTATGAGGAAGAGGTGATGGCTTCCTGTTTTTGAGTGACACCAAGCTGTCGGTCTTGGAGATGGCAGTGCAGCAGATGTGTCTCCTTTCTTCCACAGTCTGAACACCACAAAGCAGGAGAAAGGAGATATTTGTTCTACAGTTTGAAACACGAGTCACATCCTTCAAGAAGAATTGGAAAAAAGACCTGGAGTGATTTGAAGGCTACTTGTCATTTACCGCTGGTCTCCCCAGTGAAGACACATTTGCCTGGAAATTCAGTTCTTAGCTTAAAGACTAAAACACAAACACCCCCTGAGGTTCCTGGACCTGATAATTATATTCATAAATGAAATTTTGGGAAGTCCAACCACTGGGAGGCAATGGCTTTCCTCTGGTCCATGTTTCAGTTACAGTAAGCATTTCATATTTAATAAAATGTACTTTTTAGAAAATTTGAAAAGAGATGAATTCCAGTATCACCATGTGTTTCCATTTCAGTTAGAAGAGAACAGAAACTACCTGGTAAGTTCCACCAACGATAATGATTCCCACTGGTGCTGGAGAGATTAAAAAAAAAAAAACAAGAAAAACAGGTGGGATGGTCAGAGGCTTACCTGATGAAGACCAAAGAGGTGCAGGTCAGCTGGAGTTAGGTCTCTGAGGTTCTGTTTCTTCCTCCAGTGACCTGTCCTCCTTCTTGGTATTCCTAATTACTAAGTGGTGTTAAAGTCATGCCAAGATCTGAGAAGCACGTGGTAAGAGCTATCAATGGAGATAGCTAGGAAAGGACCCTGAAATCTGAGGGGAGTAAGAGACAAATAGTCATTCCCTAAATGCAGATTAGAATCACCTGAGGAGAGTTTAAAAAAAAGACGAGTCTCTGAGGGTGGTGCCTACATATTGGTATGTTAGAAACATTCCTCAGGTGATTCTAATGCACAGTGAGGGTTGAGGACCATTAATCTAGATCAGGGGTTAGTAAACAGGCGAGCCAGCCTGTTTTTGTAAAGTTTTATTGGAACACAGCCACTCTCTGCTGTTTATGTATTGTCTGTGACTGCTTTCATGCCGCAATGGCAGAGCTGATATTTACCATTTGACCCTTTACAGAAAAAGTTTAGATCACTTTCTAGATCTAGATTATTTTCTCCTTTCTCTTCCTTTAAGAATTGTTGACTGTAGCCATTTTTAAAAAGAAGAAGAAAAAACTATTTCTCTGACTTTATGTAAAAAAAAAAAAACCCAAACCTATTGCCGTTGAGTTGATTCCGACTTACAGCGACCCTATAGGACAGAGTAGAACCGCCCTATAGAGTTTCCAAGGAGCGCCTGGTGGATTCCAACCGCTGTAGCAGCTGTAGCTCTTAACCACTGCGCCACCAGGGTTTCCTTGACCTTATGTAAAGCCATTAAAGTAATTAGCATATTAAAAATTGGATTTAACTGCAGACAAAATTTATCTCTGTAGTTCATGATATTTATTTCAATAAAATTTATCAAGCACCTACAGAATAAAGTATGATATAGTTTTATGCCTTGTTCTTGCCATAGAAACATATGGTACCAAACTTTAATTTTGCTTACAATTCAGTCATTTAATCACTTAAATGGGTATTAATAAATTTATTAACATTTATTAAGTGAAAACATTCTACTTAAGGCAATGTAAAAACATCAAAGGAAAATATTGTGCAAGAGAAAAACCAAATAGTATTTTTTAAATTACACAGTGCTGTATCGATAAACTTCCAAACTCCCTATAAGTGTTCTGCATTTGAATTCAAATTTCTGGGTATGATTATTATTTACATGTTTAAAGAGTCATTGGGTATTTTAGTCATAATTTCAAGCAACTAGTTAATTTTTAAAATGATTTCTTATTTGAAATCTTGTACCCAATTCTCATTTTTGGGGTCCTACTGCATCATACATGGGGTGCTTTATTGCAGGGAAAAACGGGGAAGATGGGGCGAGCTTCTGAGTGGACAGCTTAGCTTTCAACATGAGAAAGATGAAGCCCCATTCGGGCCTCATCATTCAGCAGTACTATGACTTTTGCCAACTGCATGGACTAGAATCAGAGTTTGTCTACACTCACAGTATGAGGCTTACAAAATGCAGATTTTCTAGGATGTTGACTGATGTTCTTAGAGGGTGTGGGGAGAAGTTCCAAGGAGGAGACCAGTGAGTTCCAAGGAGGGCCAGGGCTCAAGCTGCTGCGTTTTTGCTAGTCCCCCCAGTCAATGATGATCGGGCCTCCTGTCAGCACCTGGTTCTCTGCACCAGCTGTGTCTTCTTCTGCGGTGTCCCGACGCATTCGCCGGTGGCAACCTTGGGCACAGCGGGACCGCTCATCCAGCATTGCACAGACAAGAACCCGGCAATGCAGAAATACTTCCTGAAAAGGTGATGATGATAATTAATAAAAACAACGACATCGGCCACTTATTGAGTACTTGCTGTAAGCCACACACTATACTAAATGTTTCATATACCTTAACTCCTTTAATTTAACAACAACCCTTTGAAGTTAATGTTATTGATTATTATACCCATTTTACAGATGAGAAAACTGAGGCTTAGAGAGGTGAAGGGACTTGCCCAAATTCACACATTTAGTAAAGTCGTAAAGTTGGAATTTGGTTCATATGGGTGATTTCATTGTTCTGAAACAGGAGAGACCTTTGTGAGGACAACGTCTAATAACGTTAACACCTTCATTCTGGGAATGAAGGTCTGGGTATAACATTGGCTCCCATGCACTTCTGTTGTAAAATGACAAGTCCTTTCTCTAGTCACCTTTCAATAAGTAACTGCCCAAAGTTTACTGCCTAGTTGGGAAGGGAGATCAGGATTAGCCGTCATTTTTAGCAGTTGTTCTGGAACAATGATGTAGCTGGAAAGAACAGGAATACACTTAGTTTAGAAAAGAATGTTGGCCTCTTAAGCTTTCTTTTGTTTAAATGTTTCAACAACCTGTACTAAAAAACCCCAAACCCTCCACCTTAACACAACTATAGCCTTTTTTTGGTAGCCTCTTATAACCTCTATCATGTATACACCTGGATATTTTTTGTTTTTTTGTAGCATATTCAATATGCATGTAGAACTACTGGATTTAATTTTATGACTTAACAGCTTTTTTTATATCTATTTTTTTCCACGCCTATCATTTTAGTGACTGCTTAATATTGCATTAAATTGATACACTGTTTGGGGGCATCCCTTACCCCTTCATAACAATGCTCCATAAATGCTTCCAATGAACCTTTAAAAATATTTTATTTTTGAGAAACTGCCAGAATTGGAATTTTTAGATAAAAGAATACAATTATTATTATATATTACCAGACAGCTTTCCAGAAAGTATATCAATTTATGGAGCCCTGGTGGCACAGTGGTTAAGAGTTCAGTTGCTAACCAAAAAGCCAACAGTTTGAATCCACCAGCTGCTCCTTGGAAACCCTGTGGGGCAGTTCTACTCTGTCCTATAGGGTTGCTATGAGTTGGATTTGACTGGACAGCAATGAGTTTTATAGCAATTTATACTGCCACTATAGACTTCATCCTATAACCTTGTAAGCATTGCAATTTATAATTTTTATAAATTTAATATACATAAAATGGTGTCGTATAATTATATTAACTAGCATTTTAAGTACTATTTTCATTGAACATTTTACTATTTGTCCTTTCTATGAATTTTCTGTCCATATCCTTTGCTGTGTGCCCACGATACAGGCTTTTCAATCACACCTGCCCACAAAGATTTAACATTATGATCATATAATATTAACTTTGAACAAGCACGGTTATTTTATTGGGAAGGCAGATAATTGTGACATTAATGGAGGTGCTGAGCTTCTAGATGGCCAGTTTTACAGTGTTTTTCACAGAGTTGATACAGATCCCAATCGTGGGGTCTTAGAAGGTTGACACACCGAGGCACCAAGAAGGAAGGGTCAGGTCTGGGGGTTAAAAGGACAAGGCATTCAGCTCACCTTGTGGTCCTTGCCCACAAACTTGAAGACGGGGACCTGGAAGTGCTTTGCTAGGTGATCCCGAGATGTGTACTGCTTTACTGAGTCATCTGAAACACAGCTGAAAGTAGGACAGAGTGGCGCGTCAGACTCGATGGTTTAAACAGACATGGAAAAACAATCTGGTCCAACGTGTTTTTTGGCCCAAGAAGAGGCAAACCGGGTGGAGGAGGCTGGGCTGCACACAAGCTTTCTGAGAAGGAAAAATGCAATCCCCTCCCTATGATGGCATCTTCAGATGCAGCCCTGCTCATTAACGATGTCTGTTGTAGCAATCATTCTCTGTACCCACACAGCAGGCAGAAGGTCTTCTGTTAAGTCAGTGCATTTAAGTATTAGCAACAGCAGCACCATTTATTTATAAGATACCTTTTACTGAAAAAACTGTATTTTCATTGGTAATATATTGTAGGAATTCTGCCTTCATGTACTTCATTATTGGTCTGAGAGGCTTTTCTTTAGTTAAATTCAATACATGTGTATTGGACCCTAGTACATACCAACCACTGAATGGGATACAGTGAGCCGACCACAATTCTGGCCTCGAAGAATGCATAAATACCTAAGTTTCCTGGAGAAGGACTGGTTCTACTGGGGAAGAGTCATTCACCTCCAAATTGTTTTAATTCATCTTTTCCCAAATGTCATAGTAAGTTGTAGTTGGATAGGGATTTGGGGTTGTAATCTCAAGTCTACTGCTTTAAGTGTAACTTCTAGGTTTACTTCAGGATTAGCTGGCGGAAAGAAGTTTCATCAGTTCTTCATTCTGAGGCCAAAGTTATAGGTATTTATTTTTTCCCAAAAGGCCAAGGATCACATTCGTATTATCTTTTTCATTCTGGATTCTGAAGGAACTTTTTTTTTTTTCTTCTGGGTATAGTTTCCTTTTTATGGGTACCTAATAATTCCTATCCATCAGGCCAAGGAAAGGAGCGGGGGACCTGATATAAAAGCCAGGGAAACTGGATACTGGTTCCACATGCTTACTGACTACTTTCTATTTCATTGCTAGCTGCTGTTCTGAAGCAGGTGAAAAATCCAATAAAATTATTTAAAAATAAGTCACCTTGACTTGTATTACTACTAGTACGTATTCCACTGAGCTGAAGAAGATCTATATATAATGTAGCTACTGTTACTTCTTGTACTTATTTCCCATTTTCATTTTCCTGAGGTGAAACTGAATTTATATCGTCTTCTGATTATGTTCTGTAATAAATATCTATTGCATACCTAATCTGTGCAAGACACTCTGCTAGGTGCTGCAGAGGATATAAAAATGAATAATATGCTGTATGATGTCAAGAAATTTATACTCCGGTATCTATAATAATAGTAACACTTGATATTAAAATGACACTTTTCATCTAAGTGCCTCAGCATTTTCAATTTATCTTTGCCTAAAAATATTCTTACCATTATTTTTAAAGAGAAAAAATAAGGAAGAAAGAGTTACTATGGGGTCATTATTGCAGAATGGAGCCCTGATGGCACAGTGGTTAAGTGATATGGCTGCTAACCAAAGGGTCGGCAGTTCAACTCCACCAGCCGCTCCTTGGAAACTCTGTGGGGCAGCTCTACTCTGTCCTCTAGGGTCGCTATGGGTCAGAATCGACTTGACAGCAACGGGTTTGATATTTGTTGTCGTTGTCATGGCAGAATAGAACCCAGGAAAAGCTCTGGCTCTTGATTAAACAATGCTATTTTAGTTAACTCCAAGTTTATGTACTAAAAGAAAGTAATAATGGTATAGGATAATCCAAAGTAATTGATCATCCAAAAGTTGTTCAATATTTAATTTTAGAATTCAATATGTTTCTTTTTCTAGAAATTAACCTTCCTAATTATATCTTGCTTAGGCTAGTATTAAATTATTTTGCATTCTCAGGGCATATACCAGCTAAAATTAGAGGGAAATGAATCAGATGTGAATCAGATTAAATATCAGACAAGAACCAGCCTGGTTTAAATTTAAGCTAAGAATAATGCATGAATAATTTAAAAAACAAATAATCAAATGATTAATAAATATAAGCTAAATTGTATCATATTTATTTTAGGTCTCTGGACTAGCTCCCAAATTACTATTATTATAAATATTCATTCAATAATTTATTTAGCAAATATAAAATGACACTTACTATATGAAGGTATCCCTGAGCCGTGCAAACTGGCTAAGCGCTCGACTACTAGCTGAAAGGTTGGTGGATTGAACCCACCCAGAGTTGCCTCGGAAGACAAGCCTGGCGATCTGCTTCTGAAAGGTCACAGCCTTGAAAAGCCTATGGAGCAACTCTACTCTGCACACACGGGGTCGCTATCACTTGGAATAGACTCCATGGCAACTAACAACCATTACGTTAGGCATTGAGGGAGGAAAGGGAAGGAACGTTTCAGGTTGGAAAGGATCCAGGAAGGCTTCATAGACGAAATAAACCACACTGAATACTAAAGGACCAGGAATCAGACAGGAAAAGAAGGCAGGGAAAGAAGACTTCAGGCAGAGGAAACAGCGTGTGCCAAGTCAGGAACATCTAGGGAACCATGAGGGGTTTGGGAGTCATCAGTGATTCCCTTGGCAGGAGAGCGGCAGGGGCAGAAAGTGGAGAGGGCAGAGGGCAGAGAGTGAAGGGCCAGGGAGCCACGCTGGAAGTTTGGATTTTCATCGTTACTGGACAGTGCTATGCTTGGGACGGCCCGCCTGCTTACTAAAGACCCACACGGCTGTGGCTTTTGGGTTCTTGCCTAAGCTTTTTAACGATTCTAATGTCTTCTGCAGCATAGTTTTTTGCTGCATTGTATGTGTTAAGGGTTGGAAAATAAAATAGCACAGCTTCTTTAAACTGTCCAAAATAAAAGGAAAGGTTCTTTTAAGTGAGGTTCTGATTAATGAATATATAAATAAACTTCACACACTTTATTGAAACTACAGGTTACATATTTTCCTAGTAAATAAATTATGATCATACACTTATTTTTGCAGGAAGTAAATATGAGGGTAGGAGATATTTTTTGGGATGACAGAAGTGTTTACTATCTTGATTCTACAATCAATGGTTTCATGGGTGTATATCTCAAAACTTATACACTTTAAATATGTATATTTATTGTGTGTGAATAATACTCCAATAAAGCTGTAAAAAATTTAAAAAATGTGTATTTATTGTATGTGAATAGTACTCCAATAAAGCTGTAAATAAATAAATAAAAAGACCAACCTCCCTTAAATCCATAACCTACCAGGAGCCCTGGTGTCGCAGTGGTTAACCACTTGGCTGCTAACCGAAAGGTTGATGGTTCGAACCCACCAGCTGCTCTGTGGAGAAAGATGTGGCAATCCACTTCTGAAAAGATTTACAGCCTTGGAAGCCCTATGGGGGCAGTTCTACTCTGTTCTATAGGATCTCTATGAGTCGGAATCGACTCAACGGCAACGGATTTTTTAATCAGTTCAACCTACTTAGTATTAAGTGTGTGACTTAAAGTCACTGAAAAAAGAAATAAACAAATGATGCTTCCATTTTTCACTTTAAATCTTTCTGGGGATCACTTTAATTAAGATGGCAAGAATCCCAAAAGGTCTGACAGTCCCCCTATAAGACCGGTTATTGGCCATCCAGGCAGCTAGCCTGACGAATTTTCCATATTATGAATTGAGCTAAGGAGGCTACAGGAAGTTGAGGCTAGAATACTCCTGCTGGTAAAGACTTACATTTACCAACAAAAGGAGAAAGAGACCCTTGAGAAAGGTTTCAGCAGGGATGTGACAAGATTGTTTTCCTTTGGAATGGATTACTCAGGGGCTCTGTGGAGCGGAGGTTTGAGAGCTGGGATTTAGGAGCCTGTGTTAGGAGGCTAAAGGCGCCCTGGCGCCACAGTGGTTAAGTGCTCAGCTGTTAACCTAAAGGTCGGACGTTCGAACCCACCAGCCGCTCCGTGGGAGAAAGATGAGGCAGTCTGCTTCCATAAAGATTATAGCCTTGGAAACCCTATGGGGCAATTCTACTCTGTCCTGCAGCATCGCTATGTGTCGGAATTGACTTGACAGCAGTGGGTCTTTGGTTAGGAGGCTGTCTTCGCTATCCTGGTGAGAGATAACGAGGGCCGGAATCCAGGCCATAGGAGTGGGATAGAGAGAATGGGGTTGGGGTATTGCTTTTTTTTCTAAGTTTCTCTTCAAGATTCTCATGCACATCACGGGTTGAAAATCTCTGTGAAAGAGGTTGACAGCAGCAGGCGAAGGCTGCTTGTGGGAGAGGCACGGAGGAGAAAAGCAAAATAGAAACTTCAAGCAGCCTCTCAGGCCAACCAGCAAAGGGCAAGAACCCAGGCGCACTTGGGCTGCGCTTACTAGACCACGCCCCTTTTATTAGGTTGCATTCCTTGACCCCACCTGAGACTGTGACCCACCTGACATTTAGAACAAGGAAGACATTGACGAGATGCCACTAAAAGTATTTCTTCTCTCTCCTTCACTACCAAACTTCTCAAAAGGAGTCCACACTTGCTACTTCCACTTCCTCATTGCCCGTGTGCTTCTAAATCTCAAGAATAAGGAATCAGCCCCCACCTCATACTCATGCTGTATGGGGATTCAGTGACAGAAGTCTCGCCTTTTAGGCGGGAGACCTAGGTTTTATTTCCAGCCAATGCGTCTCATGAGCAACCACCACCATCTGTTGGTGTAGGCTTGCATGTTGCTAGGATGCTGAACAGGTTTCAGCAGAGCTTCCAAACTAAAACAGACTAGGAAGAAAGGTCTGGCTATTGACTTCGGAAAACCAGCCAGTGAAAACCCTATAGATCACAGTGGTCTGATCTACAACCCATTGTGGAGATGGCGCAGGATGGAGGAGGGTCGCCATGAGTGTTGGAGACTGACTGGACAGCAGTTAGCAACAGCGCTGTCTTTGAGCAAGTCAGTCAATCCTATAGTTTGAGCTACAAACAGGTGAGTCTCTGTTGTTTCTCTCCAGTCCTGACCTTGTTCCTGGGTCTAACTGATAACGCATTTCCAACCGCCCACTGAGCTTCTCTTCTTATGTAACCTGCAGACATTTTAAATCCAACATCATTATTTCAGATTACCAAACTCAATATTTTTACATCATCTGCTTTTCTACCTCAGTGCTTTTATCTCGCTTAATGGCATCGAGTCAGTCACCCAAGCTAGACACCTTGGAGTCATTCTGAGTCCTCGCTCCCTCACCAGTTTTTATCTCCAAAATGTCAATAAATGGTTTCTGGGCAAATAAAGAGCTTGCAAGAGTGCTATGTAGGTTTAGTAAATGACTGCATGCTTGTGAACGTGGAGGCTGGAGGTGGACTGGCATTACGGAAGTGTTTAGGAAGCATAATTACCCATCTTGGATCAAGTAGTACTTCAGGATCTCGTCGATCTTGGACGTGGGGGTGGCAAAGCAGCTCTCCACCAGACTTTCCAAGCCGTTCACATGCACCAGGGGCTCAATGCCGAAGTACAGGGAGTCTCGAAGCTTGAGGGTGGGCAAGGCTTCCCGGTAGGGCTCTTCAAACTCATTGTCCTTGAAGATCTCCAGAGTAAAGGGGAAGATTCCATGGTTGCGGCTCATGATTTCAAGCGGGGGGTTTCGAAGGTTGGGGACGTATCCTTCAGAAATGGTGTACAGGCGAGGAAACTCGCAGGTCACTGGGATCAGCAGTTTGCTGGTTCGGACGATGATGTCACCGCTGCTCCCCGGGGTCTGTTTGGGTAGACCTGTCACAAGGTTGCTAGCCATGATCTTGTCGTTCACCACCTGAGCCAGGCCAGGGCAAGAGAGGGAAGAAATTTTATGTTTATTTCCACAGTGGGAAGTCCCTGGGTGATACAGATGGTTAATGCACTCGGCTGCTAACTGAAAGGTTGGTTGGAGGTTCGAGTCCACCCAGAGGTGCCTCAGAAGAAAGACCTGGAGATCTACTTCCAAAAAATCAGCCATTGAAAACCCTACTGAGCACAGTTCTACTCTGACACACATGGGGTTGCCATGAGTCAGAACTGACTCAGAGGCAACTGGTTTTTGGGTTTTAACATTCTCCAAACTTCTGTTTACATCAAAATGCGTTATAGGTTTGGTTGCCTAAGTCTGAAGCTTCTTTTTCATTGCTTCTCCTCTTGTTAGCGAGACAAGTTACATACTGCTTCCTGGTCAAGCCACACAGTACTCATAAAACCTGACCTACAAAGAACCAGCAAACTCAAAACCCTAGTATTTTAGAAAAGGACAGCAGCTCCCACATATTATCTTTTCAGGGATCCCAGGCCCAGTGATCATGCTGCAATGTGAACTTGTCCTGAACTCACCGCCCTATGACTTCAGTTACCACATTTATGCAGATGATTTCCTATTCCTCATCTCCACCCTCGTCAGGCCGCTCCCTGTGCACCACAAAATGCCAGCTCATTACATGGCATTTCCGTCTGGTTACCCGCAGTATAGTCACAACCTGTCTAAAGTAGGGCCGCCTTCTCCGCGAATATCTCCCGTGTCTCACCTCAAGTCTAGTTGTCGCTGTGTGCTGTCGAGTCGATTCCAGCTCATAGCGACAGACTATGACAGAGTAGAACTGCCCCATAGGGTTTCTTAGGCTGTCATCTTTACGGGGCCAGATCACCAGGTCTTTTCTCCCATGGAGCCACTGGTAGGCTGAACTGCCTTTCAGTTAGCAGCCAAGTACTTAACTATTGTGCCATCAGGGCTCCTAAGTCTAATTAGCCCTCGGTTTTTCACTCAGTAGGATTCAATAAACA
Organism: Trichechus manatus latirostris; assembly: GCF_000243295.1. Taxonomy (NCBI): domain Eukaryota; kingdom Metazoa; phylum Chordata; class Mammalia; order Sirenia; family Trichechidae; genus Trichechus; species Trichechus manatus. Next base: position 7,535,336 of record NW_004444042.1, read on the forward strand.
TTGTTTAATCAACTGACTCCAACGGTCTCTGAATTGCTCTCCTGTATCTGGGTTCTCTTCTCCATCCATCTTCTCTATCCATGCATAGTGGTGATTTCACCATGACTGTCCCTGCTTAACCCTGTGTCTATGGGACAGAGAGCCCAAACTTCTCTCCCTGGCATAGGAGGCAGATCTCTGGAAGCATAGTCTATCCCCATCTACTTTTCCAGTTTCATTTTCTAACATGAATTCCTTGCCAGTCAGGCTGAGTTGCCCATTTACCTCTGTCTAGTCCCTGCGTGGTGCAAACGGTTAACACACTCAGCTGCTAACCGAAGCGTTGGAGGTTCAAGTCCACCTAGAGGTGCCTCGGAAGAAAGGCCTGGCGATCTACTTCTGAAAAATCAGTCATTGAAAACCCTATGGAGCACACTTCTACCCTGACACACATGGGGTCACCGTGAGTCGGAATCGACTTGACGGCAACTGGTTTTAGCCCTGAAGTATTCCCATCTCAGAGACTCTGCTTGCCTGTCACCCCATCTGAAATGCCCTTTCTTTTCCTCTGTACCTGTGTAAACCACACGCAAGCTGCAAGCCCAGTTCAAGTCCCACTTTTCTTGGCTACACCAGTGTCTGTCCCTTTAATGGACTTGTACAGCATCTGTATCACTGTCTGTCTCTTACTTACTTCTGCGTGTGTTACCATCTCTCTCCTACTGTGCAAGTCCTGGAAGGCAGGAGCCTTACTTCGCAGATCTCACACATTCCCTCTCCAGCACAGGGCTGGGTGCAGATTTTTGGATAAAAGTATAAACCTTTTACCTCAAACTGGTTCGGTACGTGCACTCATTCCCTACATCATAAATGAACAATCACCTAAATTATTATTAAATGTATTATTAAAATTATTCAAGTAAAATCATTTTTCAGAGGGGACACACCTGCCTTCCGGTAACACTGACGTGGTTGCAGTCAGGTCAATGGCTGCATGTGTCAGAGAGACTGTGCTATTTGAGAGCAGGAACAAGCAGAAAATTCTTCTTCATTCTCTATCCTCACAGGGCCAGGATCATGGCAAACAAAGCAAAACAAAACCAGTTGCCACCGGAGTTGACTCACTCACCATGTGCTGTGATCCATAGTGTTTTTACGACTGTGACCTTTCAGAAGCAGATCACCCGGCCTATCTTCCAAGGCGCCTCTGGGTGGGTTTGGACTTCCAAGTTTTCCATGAGTAGCTGCATGCTTAACTTTTTATACCACCCAGGACCACAGCAGATGCTCAAAAATCCCTTGTCAAATGAATGGCGTAGATGTTTTTAGCTCAGATCTTTTATGTGGGAATATTTCATCTATGATGCAAGCTACACTGTATACCTTTGTCAACTACCCCCAAAATACTGACTTTTGGTTATTCCCCAAGTGCCCTCCAGAAGGACTTACATCAACCACTGTGCCGCATGTCTTGAGGGAGAAGAGGATATTGACATGGGTGCCATTGGATACTCCTCGGCAGGAGGTATTGGTCAGGAAGAGCTCCAGGCCGCCAACCAGGTCCCGGGGGATGCTCACTTCAATGGTGTTCGACTTGCACAACACAGGGACTGTGGTGAAAAGGGGCTGCTGTTAGGACCAGGAAACCTGGGTGGGAGAAAGGGCTGGGAAGCCTCCTCCGAGAAATCACTTCATCCTTATGAAACCTAAGCTTTTTGTTCTATCCTCAAGGAAATCTATAGTCCTCCAAACAAGTTAGTGAATAAACTTTCAACTCCCAAGATTGTGGTCAAACGATGCTCCTCGAATATAATGTCCCTCGAATTAGGAAATACTGTGTTCAGATTTCAACTCAGCTAACATTTATTTAAAAGTTGTGGCTAGCATAACTCCATGAACTGAAACACCTAAAGGATTAACTTTTAGCACAAATGAAATTTATTGGCAATACAGAAAAAGTACTGCTTTGATACAGGCTTAAGCTACATAACGGTATTGGTTTGACTACGTTGGTTATTGCCCCATAAAACCGAGGTAATAAAAACAGCGTTAGTGCACTTGGAGAAGGGTTCCAAACTGTCCTTTCAGTGCTCAGTTAAGCCTTAACTCTGACTATAAATCCCACTTTAACTTAATATAAAAAAAGATCGCTTTTCCTTAGCGTTCTGTGTTCACTTCTCCAGACTCTACAAATACCTTAAAAGGAATACTTATGTGGACTGTCAGAGTCCACTATGTGAGGATGTATCATAACAATGATACAGTATAACCAAATCAAAGCTAGGGCTCATTAAATATTTGCCAGATGAATGATTAAATGTTCTGGGCAGCAGGAACTAAATTTCCAGAAAATCGTTCTCCGAGGATTATCAAAACCTATATTTTAAGTGTAGGGAGAAGAATCCACTTGGTTTCTCAATGCAATTATCTGTTACTAAAGAAAAGACATTGGTTATAGAACTGCATCAATGTCTTATTCCTCCAAATTGAGTATTAGTTGTACAATTAATAATAGAAATCAGAGAAAAATCAAAGATAAAAAGGAAAGGGCAATTAGCCTTCTGGTAATCCTTCCTTAAGGATCTTCTCTTTTGAATGATTCCAGAGTAATGATTCTGCTCAAAGAGCTGGCATTTTAAAGGAGAACCCTGATACACTTGGAGGCGGAAGTGTAAATCAGAGCAGAGGTGGCACCTGTCCCCGTACTACCTTGGCAAGTGTGGTTGTCCTCAGACAGCACCAATCCGCGGGGACATTCGCACTGGTAGCCCTTCTCGGACACAAGGCAAGAATGGCTGCAGCCACCATTGTTGTTGTGGCATCCCTCAATGTCTGTGGTGGAAACCAAAAGAAAAGTGAATCATCTCGCGATCCTCTTCCCCAGGAATTCCAGCTCTTGGGATGGTGCTTTGCATCAGGGATTATACTTGACTCATCTCAGTATCCTGGGGCCCAGGGCCAGTGACTGAGACATAGACTGAAGCCCACAAAAAGTGTTTATTAAATGTTACATCTAAAAAAGCAATCTTACAACATCCACAGCTCTACCCACTGATAACTTACCTACTTTCCTTCTCGAGCAATCAAAAAGACAACCAGGTTAGAAGAAGACTTTTTGCTGAAATTTAGTTGGAGAAACTCAATTTTAGTAATGCTTCTTGCATGGACCTATAGTGTACGGTGGTTCATTACATTTAAGACGTAATTCATGTAAACAGATGTCAAAAGTCATTGTATTAATTAAACTATTTTAGAACTTTAAAATTTAAAGTTTTAGAATTACAGAAAAGTTGTCAAAGATAGTACAGAAAATTCCTGAATACCCTGCCCTGAGTTTCTCCTGTAGTTGATATCTTAACGTTGCTATTGTACATTTGTCACAACTAATGAGCCAAGATTGACAGATTATTATTATCATCTAAAGTCCACATTTTGTTTGGATTTCCTTAATTTTTACCTAATGTCTTTTTTCTGTTCCAGGATCCCATCTAGGATACCACGTTAGGTTTAGTTGTCATATTGCCTCTAGAATGATAATTTCTTAGACTTTGTTTTTTGATGACCTTGATGGTTTTGAGGAGTAATGTTCAGGTGTTTTGTAGGATGTCCCTCAATTTGGGTTTGTCTGATATTTTTTTCGTAGTTAGACAGGCGTTATGGGTTTCTGAGAGGAAGGCCCAAAAGTCATTCTTTTTTTTTAATTTAAAAAAAAAATTGTACTTTAGATGAAGGTTTACAGAACAAACTAGTTTCTCATTAAACAGTACACTTATTGTCTCATGACATTGGTTAACAATCCAACAACATGTCAACACTCTCCCTTCTTGACCTTGGGTTCCCTATTATCAGCTTTCCTGTCCCCTACTGCCTTCTAGTCCTTGCCCCTGGGCTTGGGTGCCGCTTTAGTCTCGTTTTGTTTTATGGGCCTGTCTAATCTTTGGCTGAAGGGTAAACCTCAGAAGTGACTTCATTACTGAGCTAAAAGCGTGTATGGGGGCCATACTCTCGGGGTTTCTCTAGTATCTGTCAGGCCAGTAAATCTGGTCTTTTTTTGTGAGTTAGAATTTTGTTCTACATTTTTCTCCAGCTCTGTCCGGGACCCTCTGTTGTGATCCCTGTCAGAGCAGTCAGTGGTAGCCAGGCACCATCTAGTTGTACTGGACTCAGTCTGGTGGAGGCTGTGGTAGATGTGGTCCATTAGTCCTTTGGACTAATCTTTCCCTTGTATCTTTAGTTTTCTTCATTCTTCCTTGCTCCCAAAGGGGTGAGACCAGTGAGTGTCTTAGACGGCTACTTACAGGCTTTTAAGAATACAGATGCTACTTACCAAAGTAGAATGTACAACATTTTCTTTATAAACTATGTTATGCCAATTGAGCTAGATGTTTCCCAAGACCATGGTTCACACAGCCCTCAGCCCAGCAATTTGGTCCCACAGGGGGTTTGGATGTGTCTGTGGAGCTTCCAGGACCTTTCCTTGTATAAGTTGTGCTGGCTTCCCCAGTACTGTGTACTGTCTTACCCTTCACCAAAGTTACCACTTATCTATTGTCTCTTTAGTATTTTTCCGACCCCTCTATCCCTCATAACCATCAAAGATTGTTTCTTTTTGTGTGTAAACCTTTTCATGAGTTTTTACAGTAGAGGTCTCATACAATATTTGTCCTTTTATGATTGACTTATTTCACTCAGCATAATGCCCTCCAGATTCATTCATGTTATGAGATGCTTCACAGATTCATCATTGTTCTTTATTGTTGCATGATACTCCATTGTGTGTATGTACCATAGTTTGTTTATCCATTTATTTGTTGATGGGCATCTAGGTTGTTTCCATCTTTTTGCTGTTGTGAACAATGCTGCAATGAATGTGGGTATGCATATGTCTGTTCTTGTGATGACTCTTATTTCTCTAGGATATGTTCTTAGGAGTGGAATTGCTGGATCATATGGTATTTCTATTTCTAGCTCTCTAAGGAAGCGCAGTATCGTTTTCCAAAATGGTTGTATCATTTTGCATTCCCACCAGCAGTGCATAAGAGTTCCGATCTCCCTGCAGCCTCTCCAATATTTGTTATTTCCCATTTTTTTGATTTGTGCCAGTAATGTTGGGGTGAGATGGTATCTCTTTATGGTATTGATTTGCATTTCTCTAATGGCTAGTGATCGCGAGCATTTTCTCATGTGTCTGTTGGCCTGAATGTCTTCTTTGGTAAAGTGTCTGTTCATTGCCTTTACCCATTTTTTAATTGGATTATTAGTCTTTTTGTTGTAGAGGTGTTGGATTTTCTTTCTAGAGATTAGACCTTTGTCTGATTTGTAACAGCCAAAATTTTTTTCCCAGTTTGTAGGTTCTCTTTTTACTCTTTCAGTGAAGTCTTTTGATGAACGTAAGTGTTTAATTTTTAGAAGATTCCAGTTACCTAGGTTATATTCTGGAGTTTGAGTGTTGTTGGTTAAGGTTTGTATCCTGTTAATGCCATGTATTAGGGCCTCTAGTGTTGATACAATTTTTTCTTCTATGAACTTTATAGTTTTTGGCTTTATATTTAAGTCTTTGATCCATTTTGAATTAGTTTTTGTGTATGTTGTGAAGTATGGGTCCTGTTTCATTTTTTTGTAGATGGACATCCAGTTTTGCCAGCACCATTTGTTAAAAAGACTGTCTATTCCCCATTTGATGGACTTTGGGTCCTAGTCGAAGATCAGGTGACCGTAGGTGGATGGATTTACATCTGGGTTCTCGATTCTGTTCCATTGGTCAATGTATCTGTCATTGTACCACTATCAGGCTGTTTTGACTACCATAGCTGTGTAGTAGGTTCTGAGGTCAGGTAGCGCGAGTCCTCCCACTTTATTTCTTCTTCTTCAATAGTGCTTTACTTATCTGGGGCTTCTTCCCTTTCCATATAAAGTTAATGATTAGTTTTTCCATCTCTTTAAAGAATGTTGTTGGTATTTGGATCGGGATTGCATTGTATTTGTAAA
>NW_004444042.1:7542388-7560871 GCF_000243295.1 Trichechus manatus latirostris
TGGGTCTGTTGTAATGTCCCCCATTTCATTTCTTATTTGGGTTATTTGTGTCCTCTCCTGTTTTTCTTTTGTCAATTTGGCCAGTGGTTTGTTGACTTTGATGATCCTTTCAAAGAACCAACTCTAAAAGTCATATCTTGACTGTCATAGCATTTAAACCACCCTATTTGAAACTTTATAGGGCATCATTGATGTAAACAAAAGTGACAGGGTATACATTCAACTGGACTGGCTGGATGGATGAGTTGTAGCCAATTGGTAGGATCACCTGTCCCTCTATGAATCTGTGACAGCGGGGCTTGAACTGACAGCATGCTGTAAAAATGCAGCCTGGATGATGTGCTAAAAGAGTCCATTCAGCAGAGCTCTTGGTGACATTCCTTTTATAAAGCAGTTTTCAGAAGTTTCCTTTTAAAAAATTTTGCATTTTCAAAAAGCATATTTGGTCAAATGGACTAAAAGGAAAAATATTCCACTGAAAACTGAAAAAAAAAAAAGACACCACAGAGCTGATTTCAAACTTAACAGAGGAAAAACAAGGATCTTGTGGGCTCTGGACATTATCTTCTAAGTCAGCCATCATCAGACTCTGGCCCATTGCCTGTTTTTTTAAATAAAGTTTAATTGGAACACGGCCATGCCCATTCATTTACTATTGTCTATGGCTGCTTTTGCACTGCAACAGCAGAGGTGAGTCATTTTGACAAAGACCTTATGGCCCACAAAGCCTGAAATATTTACTGTCTGGCCTTTACAGGAAATTTGTTGACCCCTGTTCTAGGGAATAATGGAAGGAACTGTTTTCAAATCACCTAAAACTCTCAAAAACGACATAAACTGATTTCCAGTCATAACTATACCTCCTTCAGGTATCACTGTACCTGAATCAATTTTTGTAGAATTTATAGAGAGAATAAACTTACAATGAACTAATCTTCATAAAACTTAAGAGCAATTAGGATGTCACCTGTTTGTAAATCTCTATATTTAAAAAGGATAAAAGTATTCCTGCTGTTTTTTAAACAGTTGAAAATTATAACAGTATAAAAGAAAGCACGAAAATATGTGAAAAGATGTTAAAATCACCATCAATAGAATTTTTTCTTAAAATTGACCTTTCTTAAATCACTTAACTTCTCTGAGTCTTAATTTCACTGTATTTGTAAAATGAAGGGGTTGGAGTAAATGTTCACTCAGAAATATTTCCATGATATCTAACAATGCAAAGCACAAAATAAACTGGAATTTTAAACTGGCTTAAAGGATTTAAGTCTCTTAAGATATAGCAAAATGTTTTGAATGGATATACCTGACAAGTGGGATTGTGGGTCATTTTAGCTATCTTCCCTTTACTACTCTGTATTTTCTTCTATAAACATAACACTTTTATAATAAAACAATAAAAGTTACTTAAAAATAAAAAAGAGCCATTTTATTTTTTTAAAAAAAGATTATTATTTAACAGTCTAACTAAAGAAACAAATTATGTTTGGACTACCAAGAAAACTTAAGGGTTACATATACGAATATTAATCCTAAAGTATAACTCATATACAATTTTTATCTTCTGCTAAAATATTATTCAGTTATGATGAATAGGTTTTAAGATTATATAAGAATTAACTGTAATATTTCCAATAAAGTACTCATTAATAATTACAAATGTTCCACATGAACCATGCCATTAATATTCAAATATGCAAAGATTATTGCATAGAATAACTAAAATTTATGGGGAATTGAAGACATTTTCCTTATTCAATAAAATTTAAAATAAATTTAGTCTTGTTTTAAAGGATAGTAGTTTAATATTCTGGTTAGTGGCCCTGCAGTTAATAATGCAAACTTTGATGCACAGAATAAAATGTGGGCGGTAGTCATAATTTTTCCTTTTGGGAGTATTTTATTATTTTGAATCTAACTAGAATAAAGGGAACTCTTTTCAGCAGTACTATAGTTTTATTAGGAGCCCTGGTGGTGCAGTGATTAAGAGCTCAGGCTGCTAACTAAAAGGTTAGCAGTTGGCATCCACCTTGGAAACCCTATGAGGCAGTTCTACTCTGTCCTATAGGGTTCTATAGGGTTGCTATGAGTCGGAATTGACTCGACAGCAACAGGTTTGGTTTTTGGGTTTTTTCTGGTAAAGTTCTATTATGCCACAAATTCAATTATCCTGTGGGACAAATAAGATGTACTCCGTAAATAATGGTTAAGACATTCTCTCTCTCTGTAACCAGCAAAGTGTTGTTTTGTAGTGTTTTTTATTAAGTCCCTCTACCAGTGTCATGAAATGCAGACTTCTTAAAACCGGAAGTGATGAAATTTTAGTTGTGATCATTTGTAAGGGCAAACATGTCTTAGAGAAGGAGCATCATCTAAGTGTCATATAATAATGGTGATGAAATTGTTTCCATTTCAATTATTTGATACACACTACTACTTCTTTTTTCGTTACTTAATCATCTAAAATATATACAGCATTTCTGCTGTGAAAAATAGATTTTTTTACTTATCTTTAATAAATGCGAAGTGTACAGGCCAAAAAAAAAGGCTTCATGTAAACCAGAGTTTCCCAAACTTCCAAGAAGGTAAGAATCACCTATGGAACTCGTTAAAAACACAGACTCCAAGGCCCCATCCCACCCCACTGAACCAGGAGGGAGGCCTGGGAAAGTCTAGGTTTAAAAGCACTCCAGGTGATTCTTATTATTGGGAAGTTTGGGAAAACACTTCGGTATACCAGTTGTCACCCTACCTGCTGCCTCTGTTACCTTGCTGCTCCTGATGTGCTCCTTGGACTAGCAGCACATGTGTCACCTGGAAGCTATTTGGAAATGCAGTCTCTTGGACTGATGCCAGACCAAGGCTTTGAACCAGTTCATTCCGGTTCAACCCCTGCTGAGAATTTGCATTTCCACCCTAGATATACTGAATCAGAATCTACATTTTAACAAGATCCCCAGGTGATTCTCATGTATAATAAATTTTGAGAGCCACTGCTGTATTACTGGTTCTCAGAATTGATCCCTAACCAGCAACATTAGCATCGCCTGGGAACTTGTTAGAAACGCAAATTATCAGCAGGGGTTCGAACCAGACCGAACTGGTTTGAGTCCCTGTCCCAGACCTATGAATCAGAATCTGCATTTTAACAGATGCATTAAAGTTTGGGAAATACAAAATACCCTATTTTTATTTCACAAATAAAAATGTCGCTTTCTGCCTCTTGCAAATTCAATCATTCCCTTCTGTTAAATCTTGGAGACAAAATCAACAGTGGATTCTGTCCACAACATGAGCATCCTCAGTGAAGGTTAACCCCTTTTGTCATTTCTTTCCGCAGCCAAAGTGTTACTCTCTTCGAACACCAGGCAATTTCACAACGTCAAAGCATAAGCCAGTGGCTCCTGTTTGAATCCCTTCTTACCCATTCTCACCTTCACAAGTTTTGCCATCATTTCTTAGCGCTCGGCCAACCCCACACTCACAGCGATATGAGTTTTTGAGGTTTACACAGATCTCGCTGCAGCCACCATTGTTTAGCTCGCATTCATTTTCATCTGTAGAATAGACCACACCATTGACATGCTGTTGAGCAACTCAGTCTTTTCACAAGCCGGTTAACTGAATATCTACGTCTTGTCAGTTCATTTTGATAGCACCTTCCACAACCCAACTCCCTCATAGTGATGATCCAATAGAACCCCTTCTATCAACCACATCATGGTCCATCTGCCCTCTGCTGGAGCAGAAAGGACCAAATTCCTTGCCAATTGTCCCTGATTAGTGCAAACAGTTAACGCACTCGACTGCTAACAAAAAAGTTGGAGGTTCGAATCCACCCAGAGGCTCTTTGAAAGAAAGGCTTGGCAATCTACTGCAGAAAAATCAGCCACTGAAAACCCTATAGACCACAGTTTACTCTGATACACATAGGGTCGCCATGAGTTGGAATCGACCCAATGGCGTCTAGTTTTTAATGGGTTGTATCCACTTAGCATAGCCTAAAAATGTGCTCAATATATCAATGATTATGAAGATGGTGCAGGGACCGGGCAGTTTCCTTACATAAGGTCACTATGAGTCCAAACCTACTTAACAGCAAGTAACAACACATCCACTCAGCTCTATAAAAGAGGAAGGTTTCTGTCTTTGAAACTTTGTTAGTGAATTGCCTGTGATGCATCGCATTCTGATTTAACACATATTCAATAATACAACTGTTTTCTTTCTTATATTTTTGTGGAGAGGTTTTCTGGGTTGGGAGTAGCTTTTGCTTTTAATTATTTTCTTGGCACAGTCTTTTATAATATGAACAACTGCCCTCAAAATTTATTTTTAAAATTGGAATATTCTCAAATTCTACTTAAGCAATGATTGTTAACCTTTTTAAAGAATCTGATGAAAGAAACGAACTCTTGCCACAAAAAAAAAAAAAAAAAAAAGCATAGTTGGCACCAAAGCGGCCTGAACTTTGCAAACACCTTCCTTCTACAAACAAAAAAAGGGAAGCTTCTGAACTAAATTTGTCATTGTCCTCAGGAATAACAGACTTGGATAAAGGACATAAGCCAGGGACGGGGTTTAAACACCCGCAAGGTGACAGAAGATGCAGCCTTGGGCCCAGGGGATAAGCTGGAATTGAAACCCTTGCTTAAGTCGGAACCAAAAAACCAAACCAGTTGCCATCAAGTTGATTCTGACCCATGGTGACCTCATGTGTTTACGAGGAGAACTGTGCTTCACAGGGTTTTCAAGGCCGTGACCTTTCAGCAGTAGATCACCAGGCCTTTCTTCTGAGGTGCCTCTGGGTAGACTTGAACCTCCAACCTTTTGGTTAACCATTTGCACCACCCAGGGACTCTCCATCTCCCTTATCCCAAATTGCTACCATTAAGTCTCACAGCCCAAATCAACCATGCAAGACCCCTAACAACCATTATGGTAGGGTCTAAACATGCTCCACAGGGTAGTCCAAAACCAAAACCAAACCCACTGCCGTCATGTTGATTCTGACTCATAGTGACTGCCACATCTTTCTCCTGAGGAGCGGCTGGTGGATTCAAACCACCAACATTTTGGTTAACAGCCAACTGCTTTAACCACTGTGCCACCAGGGGTCCTCGCAGGGTGGTCAGTGGGGTTAATTTAGGAGATTGAAGAACAAACACACCCCTCCTCTCCTTTCTCTCCAGACCTCTTTTAAATCTATTTGAATCTCAATACAAAAAGCTTCTTAACATTAAAGCGAAAAATAGATGATCACCAATCTTGATCATCAACTCTGTTTTCTTCCAGTCACATACAGCTGAACACCCCTACAATTCCACAATTCTGACTGTCCTACGAAAAATCTGACTCCCCTTTCTTGCTACTCAGAGAAACTAAAATTGTATTAGTGAAGTGTAGGAGTTGGTCCTTAGATAATTCTAGACCCATGCTGTCCAAGGAGAAATATAAAGTAAGGCCCATATGTAATTTTAAATTTTCTAGTAGCCATATTTTAAAAAAAAAAAAGGAAAAGAAAAGAAACAGGTAAAATTTATTTTAATAATATATTTTATTTAACCCAATAAATCTAAGATATTTTCATTTCAATATGTAATCAATATTCAAAATGATTAATATCTTTCTTTTTTCATGCTAGTCTTCAAAATCTGCTCTATTTTACTTATAAAATATGGCACATCTCAATTCAGATGCTAAGTTTTCATCAGAAATACTTAGTCTATATTTAGAGTAATAGAATTTACAGTTACTCAAGTTGTCCCAAACGTTTTTGGTTTTCCAATGACTGAATTGAGTATCAGTTTTTTAATTTAAATGAATAAAATGTAAATAAAATTAAAATTCAGTTTTTCAGTTGCACTAACCTCATTACAAGTGCTCCATTGCCACATGTGGCTAGTGGCTACTGTATTGGACAATGTAGTTCTAGACTATTCCCAGTCACTATATAAATTTGGCTTGAGGTTTAGTCATGAACCAAATACCATTCCAAGTGTTCAGAGTCACAAACTAGGAAAATGATGGAGCTCAGAGGCAGGAAGAGTTATTTATTTGTCCCTTTGATCCTAGTACTCTGTACTTCACCATTTGTTTCTTACCCAAGCATGTCTGCTTGTCAGGGCCGAGTACGGTTCCTGGAGAGCACGTGCACCCACTGGCATCCAGGCAGCTACCATGACAGTCCTCATCGCAGATGTCATAAAAATCTGTGGAGGCATAAACACTGCTTGTTAGGGAGGAGAACCATGAGCTCACTCATGGGATGAGTTCCTCGCCAACATCAAGGGAATTCTCATTGGCCAGGGCTTACATAATTCAACAGAAAGAGATCAACTGCTCTGGAACGTCTTCTGTCATTTTGGTCAATGATTCCCAACTTCAGACCCACAGGCCTTTGGTGAGGTTTTAGATTCGCATTAAGTCTATGGCCACCCAAGGGCCTGTGTACTATGTACTCTTTTAAAACTCGTTGTAGTCCAGTTGATTCTGACTTAGTGACCCTATAGGACAGAGTGAAACTGCCCCATAGAGTTTCCAAGGAGTGGCTGGTGAATTCGACCTCCTGACCTTTTGGTTAGCAGCCAAGCTCTTAACTACTGTGCCATTAGGGCTCCATGTACTCTTTTAGGTACCTTATTTTTTTCCTGAGGAGCCCTGGTGACACCAACACGTTGGCCATTCAAACTCAACAGCCGCTCCGAGGGAGAAAAGATCTGGCCATCTGCTACCATAAAGATCACAGCCAGCAAACCCTATAGGGTAGTTCTACTCTGTCATATAGGGTCACTGTGAGTCAGAATCGACCTGACAGCATATAACAACATTTTCCTTCTAGACACTCTTCTATTCTTCTAGGAATTCTATTTTTTAAATGTATACAGATTTTGATGCGATTAATAATACAGAAAATCGTTTAAAAGAGGTCCCTAGATGGTAGCACAAATGATTTATGCTTGGCTGCTAATCTAAAGGTTGGTGGTTTGAACTCACCCATTGGTGCCGTGGAAGAAAGGACTGGTGATCAGCTTCTGTAAAGATTACAGCCAAGAAAACCCTATGGAGTAGTTTTGCTCTGTAACACATGGGGTGGCCATGAATTGGAATTGGTGTTTGGTTTTGTTATATATTATACAGGAGTCCACCATACTCAAAAAGGTTGGAAATCCACTATTTAGATAACTAAAATCAACATTTAATTTTCTAATGTTTGGCTGAATGGAATGAAGACAAAATAAAAATAAGAATTGATCAAAGTCATAGCTCCTTTCTCCTTCTGTTTCTTCAGGAATTTTTCAGAAATCTAAGAACAGATTTCAGAAATTACAAACTGGGTGTATCTGTGCTCAGAATCAATGTTGTTCAGATCCGAGATACTACTGTTACCAATAACTGAATTTCATATGATACTTTTCCCTTTGACCCAGTCTGTGGCCTTAGGGAGAGAAGAAACAGCACAGGGCAGGTACTCACGACCACAGTAGACATGAAAGCAGACACTGGGCTTAGTCAGACGATACACATAGTAGCCTCCAGGGCAAGCCTTGACCTCCACCGTGGTGTTCCAGAGGCAGCAGTTTCCATTGAAGCTCGCACAGGCCTGCCGTTGCACGATGCCGTCACCTTCCAGCGGGTGGCTGCCATTGAGCCAGACAGGTGCATGGGTTCCACAGTGGTTTTCTGGTATGCAGAAGGTGGGCATGGCATCTCCTGCCATGCCCGTGAAGCGGTACCACTCCCCATCCACATGGTTGTCACATAGAGGGGGACCTTGAGACTCATCCAATTGGTGATCAGTGTTCCTCCACGGTTCATTCAGACTGATGTAAGCAGAACAAGGATCTAGGGCTGAAAAGGACACCCAAGAGGCACCAGTGATGCTTCAGGTCACAGTGGTAACAGCCTTGATCCACCTCCTTGGTCTTGCATTTTAGCTTGTTTGGGGTTCAAGAAATTATCTAGAATCTCCAAAATAGCTGCTTAAGATTCTTCAAGTTCACTTAAACATAAACGCCTTTTACAAAATTGTTTAGAACCTATTTAAGGTTTAATGTTAGCATTAGACTAAATTTTTTTATTCAGACTAATCTTTTGGTAGAAGTATATTTGTTCATGTCAAGGGAGGGTAGGATTACAGTCTCATGGAACTCTGTACTGTGCACATTTTTAGAGTATTGTGTTCACAGCTGTATTTTATGAAAATAATTGACAAACTTGGTGTCCAGAGGAAGTTGATCAGACTTAGCAGGGGGGTCTAGAAATTATTTACTGAAAAGGAGCTGAAGAACTATAGTCTGGAGAAGACTAATGACTATACATATGTTATGGATTGAATTATGCCCCCTAAAAATGTGTGTCAACTTAGCTAGTCCATGATTCCCAGTACTGTGGGGTTGTCCTCCATTTTGTGATCTGATGTAATTTTCCTATGTGTTGTAAATCATAACCTCTATGATGTTAATAAGGCAGGATTAAAGGCAGTTATGTTAATGAGGTAGGACACAATCTACAGGATTAAGTTGTATTTTCAGTCAATCTCTTTTGAGATATAAAAGAGAGAAGCCAGCAGAGAGGAGAGGGATCTCATTACCACCAAGCAAGAAGAGCCAGGAGAGAAGTGCATCATTTGGACTCAGGGTCCCTGCAATGAGAAGCTCCTAGACCAAGGGAAGATTGATGATAAGGACCTTCTCCCAGAGCTGACAGAGAGAAAGCCTTCCCCTGGAACTGGTGCCCTGAATTTGGACTTCTAGGCTCCTAAACTGTGAGAATAAATTTCTGTTTGTTAAAGCCATGCACTTGTGGTATTTCTGTTATAGCAGCACTAGGTAACTAAGACAACATATCATTCTTTAAAAGTCTACAACAGAAGAAGAATTAGGTGTTCTGTTACAAGGATGAGAACAAATTGTTACAGGAAAGTGTATTTCAGTTCAGCCATTTAGTAATGGGAGAATCTGTATCACAGAGTAGTAGGCTCCCCATCTTTGGAAGTATTCAAAAAAATATTTGGATGGCCATTTGTAAGGAAGATTATAGATAGACTTTCACATTAATAAGAAGTTTGCTTTGATAATGGATGTGTCAAGCTCATGTCACTGAGAAGGAAAAGGCCTCAGGTACATGTCAGCTGCTTTGAAATACCAATGGCAAGAAGTTACCAAAGATATGCTCCAAGTGGATTTGGTATATATTCCACCAGCTTATTGAAAATATCATTAAATTTGCATATTCATAATTAACCATGGCATCACTATCCTAGCTATCATATTGCAAAATTACTCAAGCATGATTTTCAGTGCATCAGTTACATGGACAAATATCTCATCAAAAACATTTTAATGAATGAAGACACAAACAACCCCAAAATCCTCACTGCTTTCTTCATCAGGCAAACATTGAATTAATTTAGGTAAATTGTCCTTGTGAAGAATCTATGAAACCAAGAAATTCTAGAAAGGAGAACTGGCTAGAGAGTACTATCGTCTGAGTGATGTGATGCTGATTTAACAGACTCTGTAGGCAGAGGGTTCCCATTAGGGTGGATACATTTTGTGGGTAGGGAATTCAGTATTAGCAAATACTGCACAATAAATGTGGATAGATCTTGATCATAAAATCTGAACTGTCTGGAAAATATTTTAGATTTTCTCAGTCTACAGTCACATGTAGAGGAGGTATGAACTGTTGTGGAGTCCATTCCGACTCGTAGTGACCCGATAGGACAGAGTAGAGCTGCCCCACAGGGTTTCCAAGGAGCGGCTGGTGGATTCGAACTCGCCACCTTTTGGTTAGCAGCCAAACTGCTTAACCACTGGGCCACCAGGGCTCCAGAGGAGGTATAGCCTAGTGCTAATGGCCCCAACAAGAATACAAGTTTGGGACAATATGTAAGTAAGATATTGCATTCATAAAAATAAGGCATTTGGAGTGCAGTTGGCCGGCACAACCTGCTTACTTCTATAAAATGTTCTTGAGGGCCCCACAGAGCCTTAGACCATAGTTTGATATCCCTTGAGGGGAAGAAATGTCCTCAGACTAAACTCTCTCCCCTCTCAAAAGAGAAAAACTCCTCATCCTCTTTCACAGTTGTGGCAAGATTTGCCTGGCAATTTCACAGGTGATTATAGATTCATAGAAATAATGTGGTTCATCTCCCTGGCTCTAATTTTATAAGAAATGGTTAGATACTCAACTGTTAATGGCTTTTGCAGCAATTCCTAAACCTCCCTCAGTAACTATTTCCTCATTTATAAAGTTTTTCCCTTAAATTTAACTGTCATTTCTTGTGCTAGTTGTTAAAATTTCACTTCCTCTCCTGTTGATGGGGAGATAAGGCTTGAGGAGGAGAGATTTATCCTTGAAAAATAAAATAGGTAAAACAAAATAATTTCTCTTCTGTAAAATAAATAATACTTTTTAAAGACACTCAGTATTTTCTTTTCTAATATAAAACATGCCCAGCCCACCCTCAGTCCCTTTTAAGATAGTGATTCAATCCTTTAATGACGGCCGCTGATCTTAAATCCTGTTTTCAGTCTCTCAGTGTCAGCCCAGAATCTGGCATTCTCAATTGCGATGATCTGCTCCTCAAACGGCAGCCCTGGTGGTGCAGTGGTTAAGCGCTCAGGCTACTAACCAAAAATTTAGCAGTTCTGATCCGCCAGCCAGCCGATCCTTGGAAGCCCTATGGGGCCGTTCTACTCTGTTCTATGGGGTCGTTAAGAGTCGGAATCGACTCCACAGCAATGGGTAACTCCTTGAATGGGAGGGCTGCAAAAATCACAGCCCTGTGAGTTCCTTTCAAAGCTCGAGTCAGGGGGCCCGGGCCTGCCAGCAAGCTCCTCAGGCGTTTCCTAGCATGGTCCCTGCGAGCCGCCCCTCGGGATCCTCCCTTCAGTCCTGGGTTTGCAAAAACGCCCTCAACGCGGAGTCCCCCGACCCTCCAGGTCCGTCCCGGAGGCCCCTCTTGGGGTGTGGCCGTCGCGCTCCGCCCGGAAGCCCCCCTTTCATCTCCCCCACTTCCTCTCCCTCCTCGTTCCCTTCCCCCCTCCCCTCTTCTCTCCACTTCTCCTTTCCCGCCCCTCTGACCTCCTTCTCCTCCCCCGAACAAGGGCCCACCCCAGGTCCTAAAGCTCCCGTTTTATCTTGCTTCTGGCATTGAACTAAACATCCTAGAAGGGCCGAAAAAAGTAAGGGTCTGGGAGGTACAGGAGGTACTAGAGGGAGAGTAAGCAAGGGAAGAGAATGGGAAGAAAGGGGTATGTAAGTTGAGGGGGACGACTTTTGCCTCAGCGACGTTTGGTTGGTGATCGGCAGTAGATACTGGGTGATTAATCAAAGTTAGCTCAAGCCTATTTTTTTTTTAATAAACACTATTTTTCAGAGCAGTTTTAGATTTACAGAAAAATCGAGAAGATAGTACAGAGAGTTCCCATATACCCAGCACCCAGTTTCTTCTATTATTAACATCATACGTTAGTATATGTTACCTATGAATGAACCAGTATTAATACATTATAATTAATTAAAGTCCATAGTTTATTCAGCTTTCCTTAGTTTTTACCTACTGTCTTTCTCCGTTGCAGGATCCCATCCAGGATCCCATATTACATTAGTTTTCATGTCTCTGTAGGCTCTCAAGCTTATTTTTAATGTGAATTCTTAATGGTAACAGGAGCAAAGCCCAAGGTACCCTGAAGAAACAAATCAGGGTCAATTAAACATCGAGCTACAAAAAGAGCCTAGAGGGAAGGTTCTCCTCCTCTCTTCTCCACCCCACCCTCTTCCAGTTAGTATTTAAATTTTATTGACAAAGAGAGGAATTTGTTAGTAACTGGAATTGAAACTTTTTTTTTTTTTTTGGCCTCATTCTGCCAGTTTTGCATCCAGCCTGAGGACTGAGACAGTGAAGGTTCACTCGGTCTGTGCAAAAGGTCATATTTTCAGATGTCAAGACTAAGGGGTTTGGTGTATCCAGATCTGTGCCTATTATGGGAACAGAGTCCCTCAATTCATTGAAGAAGAAACTCTATCCTCAACCCTAAAAATCAACTTTTTTTTGCTCTTAAAGTTGGAGCTGTAAAAGTGCGTAGGATATAAGGGGGTTAGGATTCCTTTTACACGTACTCCAAGTAATATTAAGCTATTGGATATGGCAGATCTATGGAAATTTTAGATGCACAGACTAGAGGCTAAATAGAACTCGTAACAGAAATTCTCTGAAAACATATCTAAGGTTATCAGTGAAATCTCTTACATTATTCTACAACTAGTATTTAAGGTACTGGAATCTGGCATAAAAGCAAATTCCAACAACAAAAAACGCATTGTGCCGAGTACTCTATGCAAGACTCACGCATTGGTACTGCTGATGTGACCGTGATAGAAAGGCAGGCGAGAAGCAGGAACTGTGGCATCCCCCTGATGAGCCAGCAGCAACAGACTGGAAAAGCTTGTTGGTACCAGTTTTCCTTAGTCCCCTTCTTTTTTTTTATTCCAAGCACTTTTTTTTTTTTTAAGGCCTCTAGCCTCTTCAGAGGAGTCCTGGTTGCACAGTGCTTAAGAGCTTGGCTGCTCACCAAAAGGTCGACAGTTCAAATCCACCAACTGCTCCTTGGAAACCCTACGGTGCAGTTCTCCTCTGTCCTATAGGGTCACTATGAGTCAGAATCCACTCAACGGCAATGGGTTTGGTTTTTTTTTTTTTTTTTTTTTTTTTTTGTTAGTTTCTTAAGAAAGACTTTATCATTACCAGTAGGGGCTTTATCAGAGGAAGAGAATGAGTGGGATAAAGTATCCATTGCTCTGGCCTTGACCCCACATAGACACACAGCTTCATGTTGTCAACAGGGCTATTTTATTGATATTTTTCTTGAGGAAAAAACTCACCATCCCTCATCCTCCTATTGTTTTCTTTCAGGAATTCCCTGCAATGATATCCTCCAGTATCTTATCCAGAAGGGAATTCTAAATGAAGGACATCCCCTCACGACAAAATCTTGTTTCGTGATTTCTTCTAGGAGTTGATTTCATGATGTGGGCAGCCTTAGCACTGTGTACTCAACGAAAATAAGATACAGCCAAATGTTGGAAATGGTGATTAGGAAACATCTTGGTCAGATACCAAGGAGTTTATAATAGCACAAAAAAAATAGTAAGGACAGGTGTGGAATGGGGGCGATATTCTCTTGAAGCAAGCTCTTAAGTCAGTTTTATTGTGGTCTTTTGGTCTCAAAACTTCCGAAAGAAATAGGACTTAATATGTGTTTGCGCCAGTTCAGGCAGTAATATCTTGGGTTTTTTAGTGCCTTCCTTCCCTAAACTTTACATGGTTTAGTGTTATTTATTTCCCTACTCCTCACACTAAGATAGGGGTTGTTTTTGTTATGGTGTGTCATCTAATAGCGACCCTGTGGGACAGAGTAGAACTGCCCTGTAGGATTTCCAAGGCTATAAACTTTACAGGGAGCCCTGGTGGCACAGTGGTTAACAGCTTGGCTGCTAACCAAAAGGTCGGCAGTTCGAATCCACCAGCTGCTCTTTGGAAACTCCATGGGGCAGTTCTACTCTGTCCTATAGAGTCTCCGAGACGGAATTGATTTGACGGCAACGGGTTTGGTTTTTGGAATCTTTATAGCACTTTGGACGTGTTACCAGGAAGGACCAGCCCCTGGAGAAGGACATCATGCTTGGGAAGGTAGAGGGTCATTGAAAAAGAGGAAGACCCTCAATGAGATGGATTGACACAGTGGCTGCAACAGTGGGCTCAAACATAGCAACGATTGCGAGGATGGCGCAGGACAGGTCAGTGGTTCCTTCTGTTATACGTAGGGTTGCTATAATTTGGAACCTACGCATTGGCATCTAACAACAGCAAATCTTTACAGTCTGCTTCCATACAGATTAAAGTCTTGGAAAGCCTATGGGGCAATTCTACTTTGTTCTTTAGGGTCACTATAAGTCGGAATCGACTCATCAGCAACGGGTTAATTTTTACAGAAGCAGACTGCCACATCTTTCTCCAGTTGAGGGGCTGGTGGGTTTGAACCGTCGACCTTTCGGTTAGCAGCTGAGCACTTAACTCCTGTGCCACCAGGGCTCCTTAGCAAACCCAGTGCCATCTCGTTGATTCCAACTCATAGCATTCCTACAGGACAGAGTGGAACTGCCCCGTAGAAGATAGGGGTAGGGGCTTAAAATTTGGAACTACTCATTAAATTAACCACACACTGAAAAGTAAATGACAAAGCTTACTGGAGTTTCACTTTTAGACAAAAGAGGGAAAATGTTGTTCCTCACCAGACATGGACTTAGTGTTTACAGGTTTGGAATTTGCGAGTTCCCTGACATTCTAAGATGTTGTGGACTCCTGAGACTTAACAAGTGCTAGTACTGAAGGAGCCTGATGGCTGTAGTTGTTAAGCACTCAGCTGCTAACCGAAGGTTGGTGGTTCGAACCCACCAGCTGCTCCTTGGGAGAAAGATGTGGCAGTCTGCTTCCATACATGATTTATAGCCTTGGAAATCCTATGGGGCAGTTCACTATGAGTCAGAATTGACTCGACCGCAGCAGGTAATACCGAAGATGTCCCTAGTTGGTGCAAATGGTTAACGCTCTCTGCTACTAACTGAAAGGTTGGAGATTTGAGTCCACCCAGAGGTGCCTCAGAAGAAAGGCCTGGCAATCTACTTCCAAAAAATCAGCCATTGGAAGCCCTATGGAGCACAGTTCTACTCTGATACACATGGGTTGCCATGAGTTGGACTTGACTTGATGGCAACTGGTTAATACTGACAATAATGTGAACGGGAAGGATAGAAGGAAGGGCAGGGAAAGATAAAAAGCAGGGTAGGGAAGGGCTCTCCCACCCCCAGTACTGTATTAAACAAGGATCTGAATGAAACCCAAATTTTCCCTCCACAATCTTGCACTGTCTCACATCTATGTTACTTTTCTAATCAAATTTCTAGTGACTGGAAAAGGAATATTGTCTTTGGGAAGTAGTAAACATGTCTTTATAATGTCTTGTTGTTAGGTGCCATCGAGTTGGTTCCGACTCATAGCAACCCAATAGGACAGAGTAGAACTGCCCCATAGGGTTTCCAAGGAGCGGCTGGTAGATTTGAACCACTGACCTTTTGGTGAGCCACCAAGTTCTTAACCACTGCGCCACCGGGGCTTCTTTATAATGTCTTAGCACATTCAAATTATTGTGCCTACCCCTCACAAGGGTTTCATTACAATTAAACAAATATTGGTGCTTATTGGGGGCAGGTACCATACTAGTCCTTAGTCTTTGACAGTGAATAAGGTAAAAATGGTCACTGCAAGCACAGAGTTTACAGCCTAGCAAGGGGTTCCCATTTATCTAAAATGGTATTTAGCTCTTTTATCACTGCTATAGTGGAACACAGCTGACCATTAGCTTATTAAGTTGTGCTTTGCTGACAGCAATGGATGACTCTGGGAGTGGTGAGCTGCCTCATTGCAGGGTAGTGCTGTTAAGAGCCAGTGTTCTGAAGAGAAAAAACAACCCCCATGATTTCCTGTTCCCAAGAAGCCTTCTGAGAGCTTCATGTGTGTTGCAGAGAGGCAGAGGACGTGTGTGTGAGATAAACCCAGGTTTGCTGCCAGGACTGATTGCTGGGAGTCAAGGACTTCTACCAGATAGCCCTTTGGTTCTGTAAACAAGCATTCCCAGGCTGGCAGGGTTTTTTTTTTTTTTTTCCTTATCCCTGTTTTTTCCTTCTTAGTTGACCTACCCTTTTATTTTAACTTTGTTATGATCCTCACAGTCGAATGCCTTTGCATAGTCAATAAAACTCAAGGAAACATCTTTCTGGTATTCTCTACCTTCAGCCAGAATCCAGCTGACCTCAGCAATGATGACAACTGTGTTTGTAATTGTATGTGCTAACCATGACAAGCAAAGTGCAATAGTAGCAGGTGACATGATCTTTGATGACATTTCTCCTTCAGCTTGCTGTCTTTGCCATGCTCACCAACCCTCCAGCCCCTTAGTCTGATTGTTTGATCGAACGATTCACAGACGAGTTACGTGATCATAAACAGCCTTTCTGTGCCTCCCTTTCCTTCTTTGTAAAGCAATGTTTTCACTAGATCAGTGGTTCTAATCAGAATCACGGGAGAGCTTGTTATACAGATTGCTGGCCCCCCTTCCATTTCTGATTCAGTAGGGACCAGAGAACTTGCATTTCTAACAGGTCCCCGGAGATGCTATGCTGCTGGTCCAGGGATGATACTCTGAGAATGCTTTTACTTTTTCCAGTCTTAAAAGTCTATGATTCCATGATTCCAAATACGTAACATTCTGGAAAAGGCAAAACTATAGAGACAGTGAAAAGATCAGCAGCTGCTAAGTAGGCCAGCGGGAGGGGGGAGGGTTAAGTAAGTGGAGCACAGGGCATTTTTAGGGCAGTGAACTATTCTTTAGGATACTGTAGTGGTGAACACATGACCTTAGGCATTTGTCAAAGCCTACTGGACAGTACAACACAGAGTGAACCCTAATGTAAACTATGGACTTTAGTTAATAATAAAAACTAAACCTGTGGCCATTGAGTTGATTCCGATTCATAGCGACCCTATAGGACAGAGTAGAACTGCCCCCTAGAGTTTCGAAGGCTGTAAATCTTTATGAAAGCAGACTGCCACATCTGTCTCCTGTAGCTGGTGTGTTCAAACTGCTGACCTTTCAGTTAGCAGCCAAGTATTAACCACTGCGCCACCAGGGCTCCCCTAGTTAATAATAATGCACTGATATTTGTTCATCCGTTGTAACACATGTATCACAGGAATGTCAGGTGTTAATAGGAGAAATATCATGCATGGGAGAGGGAGATACAGGAACTCTGTACCTTCTGCACAATTTTTCTGTACACCTAAAAGTGTTCTAAAAAATAGTTTATTTTTAAAAAAGAAAATGACTAGAGAAAACTTAAGTTAAAGTCTGAATCCTCAGCAAAACTGTGTTACTCTCACTTAGTAATGGATTTAATACTATCTCTAGTGAAAATTCAAGTAAAATTTTGCTGAAGATCATCAAAATCTGCTGCAGTAATACATCAACGGGAAACTGCTAGAAATTCAAGCCGGATTCAAGAGGACGTGGAAGGAGGGATATCATTGCTGATGTCAGATGGATACTGGCTGAAAGCAGAGAATACAGAAAGATGTTTACCTGTGTTTTATTGACTATGTAAAAGGCATTTGACTGTGGATCATAACAAATTATGGTTAACATTGCAAAAAATGGGAATTCCGGAACATTTAATTGTGCTCATGAGGAACCTGTACATAGATCAAGGCAGTCACTCAAACAGAACAAGGGGATACTTCATGGTTTAAAATCAGGAAAACTGTGTGTCAGGATTGTATCCTTTCACTATACTTATTAAATCTTTTTTATTTTATTGTGCTTTAGGTAAAAGTTTACAGAGCAAATTAGTTTTATTCAAAAGTTTATAAAAATTGTCTCGTGACATTGGTTGCAATCCCTGCAATGTGTCAGCACTCTCTCCCTTTCCACTCCAGTTTCCCCATTTCTGTTTGTCCAGTTTTCCTGTCCTTTCCTGCCTTTCCGTCAGGTGTTGCCCATTTGGTCTCGTATGCTTGATTGAGCCAAGAAGCACGTTCCTCACGTGTGCTGTTGTTTTACAGGCCTGTCTAATCTTTGGCTGAAGGGTGAACTTTGGGAGTGGCTTCAGTTTTGAGTTAGAAGGGTGCCTGGGGGCCATAGTCTCAGGGATTCCTCCAGTCTCTGTCAGACCATTAAGTCTAGTCTTTTTTGTGGATTTGAATTTTGTTCTACGTTTTCCTCCCACTCTGTCCGGACCCTCTGTCGTGATCCCTGTCAGAGTGGTTGGTGGTGGTAGCTGAGCACCATCTAGTTCTTCTAGGCTCAGGCTGGTTCATATGGTCCATTAGCTGCAATTCCTGCAATGTGTGGACCAATATTCTCCTTGTGTCTTTGGTTTTCTTCATTCTCCTTTGCTCTGGATGGGATGGGACCAATAGATGTATCTTAGATGGCCACTCACAAACGGCCGCTTGAAAAGACCCCAGACACTACTCACCTGAGTAGGATGTAGAACATTTTCTTTATGAACTATGTTATGTCAGTTGATCTAGATGTCCTCCGAGACCATGGTCCCCAGTCCATATTTATTCAATCTTATGCCGAGCAAATAATCCAAAAAGCCGGACTATATGAAGAAAAACATGGCATCAGGATTGGAGGAAGACTCATTAACAACCTGCCATATGCAGATGAAAGCCAAGAGGACTTGAAGCACTTACTGATGAAGATCAAAGACTACAGCCTTCAGTATGGATTGCACCTCAGCATAAAGAAAACAAAAATCCTCACAACTGGACCAATAAGCAGCATTATGATAAACGGAGAAAATACTGAAATTGTCAAGGATTTCATTTTACTTGGATCCACAATCAAC
>NW_004444042.1:7560971-7599659 GCF_000243295.1 Trichechus manatus latirostris
CAACTGGACCAATAAGCAGCATTATGATAAACGGAGAAAATACTGAAATTGTCAAGGATTTCATTTTACTTGGATCCACAATCAACACCCATGGAGGCAGCAGTCGAGAAATCAAATGACATATTGCCTTGGGCAAATCGGCTGCAAAAGATCACTTTAAAGTGTTAAAAAGGAAAGATATCGTTTTGAGGACTAAGGTGTACCTGACCCAAGCCCTGGTATTTTCAATTGCCTCATATGCATGCGGAAGCTGGACAATGAATAAGGTAGACTGAAGAAAAATGGATGCTTTTGAATTATGGTGTTGGCGAAGAATACTGAATATACCATGGACTGCCAGAAGAACGAACAAATCTGCCTTGGAAGTACAGCCAGAATGCTCCTTAGAAGCAAGGATAGTGAGACTATGTTTCACATACTTCGGAGGGACCAGTCCCTGGAGAAGGACATCATGCTTGGTAGAGTGACAATGAAAAAGAGGAAGACCTTCTATGAGATGGATTGACACAGTGGCTGCAACTATGGGCTCAAATATAGTAACAATTGTGAGGATGGTGCAGGACTGGGCAGTGTTTCCTTCTGTTGTACACAGGGTCTCGATGAGTCGGAACTGACCCGACAGCACCTAACAACAACTAATAAATATTCACCATGCTTTAAAGTAAACTTTAAATTGCAGGTTCCTTAGAGACAGGAATCATGTTTTTATTTTTCTTTTTTAAAAAAAAATCCCCTGCAAGGCTTCGCTGAATGTTATGGAATATGTAGATATTATTGCTGAATACAAACAATGGCTTAACATTTTCAATCCTACCTTCTTACACCATGTGAGTGTCTCAGGGTCATCTGTGCTAGGATAGTGTAAGTGGTCGGGAGGCAGGACCATAGCTACGGAGGCTCTTGGTCCATCACCTCACCCCAGACTACATGAAACCAGATATTTCATACATGCTTTTTGACATGCCTTTACCAGTCTTGGCAGCATGTGATATTTTCATGTTTGGAGATAAGTATATATTTTGTACAAATTTTCAAAATAACAACTATTTAACCTTGGTCCACCCTTGAACAGCTCTCTGGAGACTGGGAGACCACACCTGGGCAATCAAGGTGCTCTGATACAGAGGAGAATCTTCCTGTCAATCAGCAGGTGAGCTGTTAGTCCCAGTGCTGCCCCTGACTTCACAGGTGGTTGTTTAGATCATTCAACTCTCAGTGATTCTGGAAAACTGGGGAACTACTAACCATCTCAGGTTCAGAAATAATTAATCAGATGTCTGTTTTGAAAAACAGGCTCTGGAAACAAAGCTTAATTTGATAGTGTATTTTTATAAAGATGCATTTAGAAGTAAAAAGCTTCCCACCTCGAATCACAGAAAAATACCTTTTCGTTAGTTTTAAAAAATGAGATGCTTTTGTTCAAAAATTGAGTATTTATTGTTCCAGAAGGTACATTTCTTTTTATACATATTTCATAAATGATACAGGATTTTACACATGTTCAGTATTTTGCTATTTGTTTAAAGGACTTTTCTCCACATCCTCCCTCCCTTGCCTCCCACACACCCTGAAAGGATTTGCTCACTGCATTGTGTTGTTTCTTCTTAAAAACTCTGCACAAACAGGATAAATGGTTTAAAAATAATTCACACAACTTAAAAAAAAAAAAAAGAGGGAAGGGGCTGCTGATAGGGGGTGGGTGGAGGAAGGAAGTGGGAGATGTGGAAGTGGAGCCATGCATCCTTTCATTCCATCATGCCAGAGGGAGGGGCAGTGGCAGGAGCAGCAGCAATCCTGGCTGGCCTTCAACCTCCGCAAGGCACCTGGAGTCTGGGTTTGTCATTTAAAGTTTTTCTTTTCATACACAATAATCCCAAAGGAGGAAGACAAAGAGAAAGCAAACCCTTGCCACAAGGAGGGATGAATCATGTGAAAGAAAAAAGCCAATCAATCACCTGTGTGGCAAGCCCCATCACCCTTTCCATCCTGCCCCACTGCAGTTACAAACAGGATATCAGACACAGACCCCTTTGACTCTTCAGATGCAGATGTCATCTGGAAATATGGTATAAAACATTTTGAAAGAGTGTAAGAGTAATTCTTCTTTCTCTCAATTTAAGATAAGAAAAAATAGGGTGGAAAGGGTAAGGCTGAAGGAAGACATAGAAACGTATTCCTGTATAAAGATAAACTGCACCCTTTGAGATCCACATACTTGATTTAAAACTACAGAAGTGGTGGAGGTGGAAGGGCTCACAAACGAGGTGAAAGTATGCGTCCTTTGGGATTAATGAAGCCTCCAGACAAAGCAGTGCCATCTGGGTGGCCTGGAATGCCACCACACAAGCAGATTAACAGCAATGAAATTATTCTGGTTTTGAAATGGCTACAGAGCCATGATTTTAGCCAATCTGTAAACCTTACATGGTCTTGATTTGGTAATTACAGCTGAACATTCCCCCTCTGATGTGAGAGTTATGGAGGGCTAGGGGGATTTCCACGGGGTAGGTAAATAAAGGAGGGAAGTTCTTCCTCCTCTTAAGACACTAATTAGTAAAAAACGAAACGAAACAAAACAACCTCATGCAGCATTGCCAATGATTTCTAGATACTGACCCAGAGCACTGGGATATGCAGACATTTAAGAAGGTGTTAAGGGATAATCCAAAGTGTCAATCATCAGTCAGAAATTGGTTCCAATTATCATATGGATAAAATTAGTGTAATCAACAGGCGTAGCTGGTCAGCCAAGGGGTGCAGGAGGAGAAATTCCCGGTAACTCTGCAGAGACTGGGTCCAATCTAAAATCACTGTTAATGATACGGGCTCAGACTCTGTCGGCCACCCACGTATCCTGAGGATTTGCTTTTCTGGTATATTTATTTAGTTCTGTGTCAATAATAAGAAAAGTTAAATTAAAAAAAATCAGAGCTGAGTGGGGTGCTGGTGTGTTACTGTTTTGCTGACCCTGCAAAGAAGATGCAAGAAACAAACACCCCAGCGTCGCTGTCTCCTTATGAATCTCTCAACTATGGAACTGAATCATTGTCATCCAGAAACTGCGATGCTTGACTGAGACAATATTCACTAAGCCCTTTGAGACTGACATCCCACAATGCCTGATCCTCAGATTTTAGCATTCCTTTTTCCCCTAAGTTCCTTTTCTTTTTGTTTTTTAATTAAAGGTAAAAACCCTCCACCCCCACATAGCTCCCAGCTTCCACCTGCAATGCTTTAATTACAAAGGCAAGAATTATAAACAGGTGTTCTTTCTGCCGGGATTCCAGGGCTCTTTGCAGATCAATCTTTTTCACCAATTTGTCGGAGGGGCAGATGTACTTGTAATGGGTCTCTCAGTCTCTTAAGGTCCATTTCTGCCTAAAATAGAAACAAAAGGTGAGAAAAACTGCCTAGTGAAGCTTTCAATGATATTACTGTCTGCTGAGAAAAAGAAACTGTCTTGACACCATAACTATGAATCAGAGAGATCATCTCAATTATTCCCAAAATAAGAGTGCCTAGGAAGACAAAAAGGCTTTACCCGAAAGCAGGAAACAACTAATGGGGACTCAAAAATGTGTGGGAGCATCCGAAACATACACCAGAGAGAAGCCATCTCATAAGCCTTTGCTTGGAGGTAGAACTTTAATTTATGCTACTCAAGGCTTTAGTTACACATCCAATAGCTGTGTAAGTTTTTCACTTAAGCCAGTTATTTTTAAACAGGGAATGCAGTCAACTGCAGCACTTTAAAAACTCATACATGCTCAGGCCTCAGCCTGAGGAGTTTGATTAATAGGCCTAGGGTAGGGCTGAAATATCTATATTTTTAATAGTTCCAGAGATGATTCTCATGCATGCCCTCGAGCTGAGAAGCACCACACACAGCAATGGAAGACGTAAGTCCATTTAGGCTGAGGCAGGAAAATGGATTAAGCTTATTCAACACAACCCAACCACCAATTGTGATGATTAAGGTTATGTGTCAGCTTGGCTAGGCCATGGTTCTCAGTGGTCTGGCAGATATTATGTAATCATTCTCCATTTTGTGACCTGATGTGAGCAGCCAATCAGTTGAAAAGGGAGTTTCTGTGAGGGTGTGGCCTACATTCAATATATATGAATGTTTTGGCAAAGCTTGCCCTCTCTCGATTCTGAATCTGACTCACCATCCTCTGACCTCCAGTTCTTGGGATGTGAGCCAGCAGCCTGCCGTCTGACCTGCAGATTTTGGGATTTTTCAGGGTTCATCAGCCCCTGCAACCATGTGGGTCAGGAGAAGCCTCCAGCCTGATGCCTGACCCATGGATTTGGGACTTGCCAGCCTCCACAACTGTGAGCCATTTCCTTAAAATAAATCTCTATATACTGATATGTATATGCTTCGCTGGTTTTGCTCCTCTAGAGAATCCAGCCTAAGACACCAGTAAAAGACTAGAGAGGGTCCAGAGAAAGGCTACTAAACATTAAAGAGGATAGAAGAGCTTCTTCAAGAGCAAAGACTTCTGAAAAATCTCTAAAGTCACAAAAGACTACAGATGAGGATTTGTTCATTAAAATCAAATATATCAGAATGTGGGAGGCACTCTAAGAAATTTGAAAGCAGTAACTTTAATGGAAAATAAAATACATCAGTCTTTTTAAAAAGCATCTTCTAGTTCAATAATCTCTGACCTGTGGCTGGCAAAGATTTCTGGTAGTTATTTTTATCTTCTGTAGATTTTATTTTTGCCCCACTGAGAAATCTTTGGGTCAATTATTGTAGAATGATTATAAATAAGAGAGAAAAGTAAAAAATATACAACTCTAAAGAAACAAAATGTAAACAAAAGTAAAAATAGGTCTAAAAATTTCAGTGTGCTCATGTTAATAAACTAGATGGGACCCACCATCTTTTCATCTGCTTGTATTATAAAACTTTCTAGTGAGGTGTCCATGCTAAAATAGTCATTTTTATCAACAGGAATAATTCACCCAGGAAGAAGAGGGATGGATCATTCTTTCAGAGTTTACCCACTTGAAGTATTATACTTATGGATAATAATGCCACATAAGATGGGGCTAGAATTTATTTCCTTTTTTAAGAAATTATATTTTATTGTGTTTAAGGTTAAAGTGTACAGAGCAAATTAGGTTCCCATTTAACAATTTTTATACAAATTGTTCTGTGACATTGGTTCCATTTTTCACAATGTGTCAGCATTTGTATTATTTCCATTCTGTTTGTTCTGTTTCCATTAATCTAGCTTCCCTGTCCCTCCTTACCTTCTCATCTTTGCTTGAGGGTAAATGTTGACCATTTGGTCTCATATAGTAGATTATTTAAGGCAGCACAGTAACTCACAGGTGATATTATAAGCTATTATTTGGATGAAAGGCGACCTCCAGGAGTGGCTTCAGTTCCAAGTTCTAAGGATATCTTAGGACGATGGTTTCAGGGGTTTGTCTAGTCTCTATTGGTCCAGTAAGTCTGGCTATTTTTAGGAATTTGAGTTTTCTTCTACATTTTTGCCCTATTCTATCTGGGACCTTCTATTGTGTCCCTGGCGAAAACAGTTGGTAGTGGTAGCCAGGCACCATCTAGTTCTTCTGGTCTCAGGATAGATGGGGCCGTGGTTTGTGTGGGCTATTAATCCTGTGGACTAGTTTCTTGAGTCTTTGGTTTCCTTAATTCTCTTTTGCTCCAGACAAGTACACAGCAATTGTTACATCTACTTGTGTAACCACGCACTTATTTTTTGGTTGTTATTATGTTGTTACAAAATTGTATGTTATAGCATTTAATAAAACTGTCCCTTATTCTTGCCTACTTCTTCGTGTTTTCATTTACCTTGGTCAAGTTGTGCCAACTTCACCCATATTGGATATTGCTTTTCCCATCACTAAAAATAACAGTGTCTGCTATCTAGAAAGCGATTCCCCCTCCTTCCCCTTCCCATCCCTGGTAACCATCAAAGAACGTTGCTTTCTGGGTGTATACCTATTCTTGTCTTTTTATAAAGGTGAGACCATACAGTATTTGTCCTTCTGTGATTGACTTATTTCACTCAGCATAATGTCCTCCTGATTCATCCATGTTATGTTTCGAGGACTCATCATTATTCTTTATAGTTCTGTAGTATAGGATTTATTTTTATTCTTGCAAAACTTACCTGAGCAATTGCATCCTTGAGTTGATTGTATTTCTCTAGGTCAAAACGAGACTTTTTGGCTCCTTTATGGAAAAATAGTAAGTATTGTCTGTCTCTGGCTTCTGGATAAACATATTCCTACAAAAATAAAGGAGAAATGGAATCATTAGTGCTTAGCATACTACCTTCACAAAATAAGCATCTACTATTGGTTAGATTCAACACATATGCACACATATAAAGACATATACTGTAATGTGCTGTGTTAAATATTTAATTATTTTAAAAACTTTTTTTTTACTGTGGAATACATATGGAAGAGTACACAAAACAAAAATGTATATCACAATGAATCATCACATAACAGACACCCCAATCACCACCAGAGAAAAAAGCAGAACACTGCCAACACCTGGAAGCTCCCTCCTGCCCCCTCATATTGTTTTTGTGCTTTCTTTATAGCTTTCCTACTCAAGCATGCACTCCTAAGCTTCACAGTTTACTTCTACCTGTGTTTTTAATTTTCAAAAATGGAGTCTTACAGTATGTATTGTGTCTAGCTACTTTCACTCCATATTTTGTTTACAAGATTCATCTATCGGGTATAAAAAAACCCATCGCTGTTGAGTCGATTCTGACCCGTAGTGACCCTAAAGGACAGAGGAGAACTACCCCATAGGGTTTCCAAGGAGCGCCGGCTGGATTTGAACTGCTGACCTTTTGGTTAGCAGCCATAGCTCTTAACCACTACACCAACAGGGTTTCCCTATTGGGTATAGTGTAGTCTATTCATTTTCACTGCTATTTTATATTCTACTGTATGACTATATCACAATTTATTTGTCCATTCTATTGCTGATGGACTTTTGGGTTGTTTCCAGGTTTTGGCTATTGAGAATAATGCTGCCATGAACATTCCTGGACTTACTCTTCTGTTGAGTATATACCTAGGAGTGGAAATCCTAGATCACAAGGGCATGCATGTATTCAAATTTAAGAAGTGATGTCAAATGGGTTTCCAAAATGGTTGTACTGATTATATTCCCACCAGCAGGGCATGAGAGTTGCCATCACTGCACATGCTTACCAATACTTGTATTGCCAGTTTAAAAAAAATGTTAATCAGTATGGTGCATGTACACTAGTACTATCTCATTATTTTTCTTTTATAAAAAAATGCTTTACTGAGATATAGTTCACATACCATGCAATTCATCCATTTAAAGTATAATAAATTTTAGGAGATGTTTATCACACCCAAAAGAAACCCTTACCTTTTAGTAGTCACTCCTCATCTCACCCAACTCTCCCAGTACTAGGCAACCAATAACTTACTTTCTGTCTCTATAGATTTGCCTATTCTAGACATTTCATATAAATTGAATCACACAACACATGGCCTTTTGTGTTTGGTCTCTTTCACTTAGCATAATGTTTTCAAGGTCCATCCACTTTGTAACATGTATCAGTACTTCATTTCTTTTTATTGGTAAATACTATTCCATTGTATGGATATACCTCATTTTATTTATTCATTCATCAACTGATGGACTTTTGGATTGTTTCCACTTTTTGGCTGTTATGAACAATGCTGCTATGAACATTCATGTATGAGTTTTTGTATGAACATACACTTTCATCATACATATACATAATTATGGTTTTAATTAGCATTTTCCTTATTGCTCATGAGGTTAAGCCATTTTCATATATTATTATCCATTTGCATATCATTTTTTATGACATGCCTATTCAAATCTCATCTTTTTTTAAAAAAAAATTTGTTTTGATTATCTGTTCTTTTCTTACTGATTTGTAGGAATTGTTTACATTATTCTGGATATGGATCCTTTATTGGATATATGCACTGCAAATATCTCCTCCCAGACTGATGTCTTTTAATAAACAGAAGTTCTTAATTTTAATGTAGTCTAATTTATCATTTTTATTCTTTATGGTTAGTACTTTTCATTCAGTTTATGAAGTTATTCCCTAGTCCACAGTCATTAAGATACTCTCCTATATTATTTTCTAGGAGCTTCATTGTCACCTTTCATATTTACATCTATAATCCACTCAGAATTAATTTTTGTTTATAATGTAAGGATGGGGTTAAGTTTCACTTTTTCCACGGATATTCATTTTAGCAGCATTTATCAAAAAAGGCTCTTTTCTTTGCAGTATCATCTTTTTAAAATCAAAAGTTTATTTATATTGGGTCTATTTCTCCACTCTTTTCTATTCCATTTGCCTATTTGTGTATCCTTGTGCCGCTCTCTTAATTACTGTAGTAGTGTTATAACTACTAGTAGTCTTCATATATGATAGAGCAAGTCCTCTCATCTAGTTCTTCTTCAAGAGTATATTGGTTTTCTTGGTCCTTTACATTTCCATATAATTTTAGAAGCAGTTTATTCAAGTCTCTCCTTCCTCCCCATCTCAACCAAACCTGCTGGGATTTTGACTGGGATTGCCCTGAATCTAATAGATGAGTTTGGATAGAACTGACATTTTTACATTTAGTCTTCTAGTCCATGAACATAGTATATCATTCCACTTATTAAGTCTCATTTAAATTTATGTTTTTCTGCATAGAGGTCTCACACATCATTTCCCAGATTTATTTCTAGGTATTTTTTACAAGTTACTTTGAGTTGAATCTTCTCAAAAGTTTCATTATCTGTTTGTTAGTAGCATATGCACTTGATTTTTGTATACTGACTTTGCATCCAATAACTTTATGAAACTTAGTTGATTCTAATCAATTATTTGTATTTTTGCATTCTTTTATGTACAAAACCATATCAGTGATTTGATATGAATATATGAATAGTATCAGTTTTCTTTCTTTCTAATCCTTATATCTTTTTCTTGTCCTCTGCACTGATTAGGATCTCCTATTCAAAGTTGAGTAGAAATGGACTTTTAGACTCTTGTCAGACAACACAGGGACTTTAGAACATGTTACGTCCATATTTCCCCTCCTGACTCATATGCCATTGTTGTGTATTTTAGTTCTCTCTGTATTTTAAATTCTATAAGGGTTTATTATAATTGTTTTATACATTTAATATTTAGATTCACTCACAGATTTACCAGTTTCATTGGTCTTCATTCCTTCTTGTTTTTCTGACTTTCCATCTGTGATTATTTTCCTTTTGCCAAAGAACACCCTTGAGTATTTCCTTTAATGCAGATCTGACCATGATAAAATCTCTTACTATTTGTATGAAGTGTCTTTATTTCATCTCTTTTTATTGATGTGAAATTCATATAAAATTAACCATTTTAAGGTGAGCAATTCAGTGGCATTTAGTACATTCACAGTGGTGTGCAACCGCCACCTCTATCTAGTTTCAAAGCATTTGCATCATCCCAGAAGAAAACCCTGTGTCCATTAAGCAGCTACTCCCCATCCCTTCTGTACCTCCAACTTCTGGCAACGACCAGTCTGCTTTCTGACTCTATGGATTTACCTATTCTGGATATTTCATATAAATGGAATCATATAGTACGTGACCTTTCACTTTTAGTTTTGAAGGATATTTTTGCCTAGTATAGAATTCTAAGTTTGCAGTTATTTTCTTCCAATACAACTAAAGAAACTATTCCACTGTCTTCTGGCTTTCATTGTTATGGCCGAGAAGTCAGTTATCAGTCTAACAGTCACTTTTTTGAAGGCTACCTTTTCTTTTCCCCCTTCGGCTGCTATTAAGATTTTCCCCATTGTCTTTGGTTTTCTGCAATTTTGCTATAATGTGTCTAGATGTGGATCATTATTATTTTTCTTTATATTGCTTGGTATTTGTTGAGGTTCTTAAATCTGTGAATTGATGTCTTTCATTATTTTGGAAAATTCTCAGCTCTTTAAATATTGTTTCTTCACATTCTCTCTCTCCTCTCCTTCTGAGACTCCAATGAAACTAAATATATATTAGACCTTTTTACTGTATCCTCAATGTCTTTTATCCTTTTTTCTGTATTTCAGATATTTTTGTCTTTCTGTACTTCATTCTCGATAGTTTCTTCTGACTTATCTTCCTGGTCACCATTTCGCTCTTTAGTTTGTGTGTAATCTGCTTTTAAGTCCACTCATTAAATTTAATTTCTAGAATTTTCATTTGGTTCTTTTAAAAAAATAATTCCAAGTTATCTTGAAGGTCAATATTATCAACCTTGCCTTTTATCTACCTGAATATAGTAAGTTAATTATTTTAAAGATTATGTCTGATAATGCTAATATCTGAATCCCCTGTGGGTCTGTTTTTACACTTTATTAGTTCAGGAGGTATTTTCTTGTGATCTGTTTTGACATTTGCAAAATTATTTGTGGAAATAATTCGAGGTTTAGGACAATGTTATCTCCTCCCAGGGATGATTTATGCTGCTTCTGCCTGGAACCTGTGAGTATAAGCACTCTGGGATTACTAGTATTCTAGGATTACCTCTATCTGACCAGTAAGTCTGGTCTTTTTAATGAATTTTGTTTGACATTTTTCACCCACTCTAACCAGGACCTTCTATTGTGTTCCTGGTCAGAGTGGTCAGTAGTGGTAGCTGGGCACCATCTAATTCTTCTGGTCTCAGGTTAGGGGAGGCTGTGGTTCATGTGCCACCCAAAGTTTTAATACCACTGTTTATGTACTGTGGCCCTTTGGAGGGGCAGAGGCCATTGTAATATCTAAGATGCTTTTATTCCCCCAAGAACCAATTTCCACCCCCTTGGGGAACAACACTATTTCTGTTGAAAATGCATGGGTTAGGTTGTTGGATGGGTGGTCCATATGCATACTGAAGAAACTTGGGCTGGCAATTCTTATTGTCAGGCTCATTTTACCCATAACAGAAATTGGTACATAGGTTTCACTGAAATATTGGTCAGTTAAATTCAATATTCTACTTGATTTTATGATTTCACTGGACTTATCTTCTAAAGATTCTTTGAAACTTAATATACTATTGGGAGATATTTAAGTTGCTAACAAATACACCATCTCCTTGTAACAACAGTTTAGAAGAATTTAAATGCTATTGAACAGGCATTTTGCTCTATGGACGTTAATTATAGGTACTGGTATGGGAAAAGAATATTTAATGTAGCTCTCTCTACATTTTATTTTGTTACTGTTTTTCCTATTTGTAAGGGAACGAGCTGTTTACAACTGCTATTTTGCAATTTATCACTTGGGGGCAGCAAGAATGTTTGGGAATCACAGAAGTGGAGCATTTAACTAGCAGCACAGATAGGATTTTAAAGATCCCACAATATGATAAGGAAAAGAAAAAAAAGTACTAGCACTGTGTCTAAATCTAATACTTGCATTAATCCTTAGTTCAAGGAAACGTTTACAAAATAAGCAATAATTATGTTCTCCAACATGTTTGTTTTACTTAATAGATTCTGGTTTCCCAGATAGCATGGGAAAAGTGAAATGAGAAGCTTTGTGCTATAGGAAATCAGAAGAGGGAGAGATCAAAGTTGGCTGGAAAGAACTAGTCGAAGGTTCATGAAAAATAAGCATTTATGTAAACCTTGAAATATGACAGGTAGAGGGAGAATTTTCCCAGTTAAATTAATGATGTGAAGTAAGGAATGAAGTGGTACGAAAACTCAGGGCATTTTTGGGGAACAGTGAATGAATATAATTTGGTTTGTTTGGAGCACAGGGGGAAAAAAATACGTATATATATGAGCTGAAAGACATTTGGAAAAGACAGGGTGCAACCAGTTATGAATTACAATGCTAAGGAATTTAGACTTTAATCAACAGATAAAAAGAGGCCATTAAAGGTGTGTATGTACATGAGAGAGAGGAAAAAAACAGAACAAAACAAAAACAGAGAAAGAGGCATGTGCAAACCATGTCTAGAGCTGTGCTTTGTAAGATTAATCTGGTTGTACAGTTTTGTTCAAACGGAGTGATTAGTATGAGCCAGACATGGGACTAGGTGCTTGGGATTCTAGGGAAACAATGGGTCTCTCCTTCCTACTAGACATGTTTGGGAGGCTCAGAGCTTTCATTTTCCCACGGATAAATAGGTCTATGACCACTGATCTAACGACCACAGAAAGAAAATGACTATGTTTAATAGCAGCCATATAAAAAAAATATACGAGGAACAATGCTCAGCTTTCTTCTACTATCTAAAAAAACAAAAACAGTTTTTCATATGTCTCAGCTGTTTCAAATGCTTGTTATTCAAAGGAGTGCCAGGCTGGATCTTTGGTGGTATCACACATATAATAAAAAGTGGTAATAAATTGCTCATACTTCCTAAAGTGACGCTATGAATTTCCAAGCCACTTAAAACAGCAGTGGCAACCAAAATTAGTTCTAGATATTGGTATTTAATAAATGTGCCTTGGTTGATAAAGAATAAGCCAAGAATATAAAGTTATTATGCCATTTTTATCTCCTTTACCTGAAGTAAAACAAATAAAAATCTATACTCTTAACATACTTAGAAGTATATTGCCCAGAGTTTAGTTTAACTATTTGATTAGTTATCACCAATTCTACTATTCCAAGAATAATAAAAATAGAAAAAGTAGAACTTCCCCATCTGACTGTTAGTTACATAGTAATAAAGAGCCGAGCCTCTTTACCTAAACAAATTATCCTACAGCTGATCACTGTCTCTTTTTTCCTCTTATTCTATACTTACTATAGTGTATGTTTCTGAATTTTATTGGTTTATATGGCTCTCTAATAGTCTGTGAGCTCCATGGGGGCAGAAGCCATGTCTTATATTCATCTCTTTATATTTAGCACCTAGAATAGTACCTGATATGTAATTGGCACACATGCATGCACACGTACACACACACACACACACACACACACACACACACACACACAAACACACACACACACACACACACAGACACAGGCTAAATGAATACTTAAGGGGAACTGGTCTTAGAAAGAATATGAGAGAAAAGAGAACTACTCTGATTTTCAAAACTTCATTACTATCTTATAAAAAGTTTCTTGAAGAGGAATTCTCACCTGGCGTGTCATTACAAAATATGCATACATCGCCATGGCACTTCCATAAGTGATGAAGTAGGTGACTGGCTCCATGATGTCCCAGGAATATTCCCACCAGGTGAGCCTGGCCAAAATGCCAAACTGTGTGGCCATGTAGGCAAGTCCACCCCATAGCACCAAAGTGGTCCTCTTCTCAGCTTTTCTGCTAATCTCAATTCGTACCTATGGGGCACACGTAATTAGTAATAAGGCATTTTGATAAAGAACCAATTTAAAGCTCTTATTTAAGTGTCATTAAAGAAGCAGAGCTCGTAATCAAGACACAAGTTAGTCCCAATTCTAGTAAATATAGTTTGTCTTCCTAAATAGTATGTAGTTTTCACTGAACAAAATACCTTACAGGAATAACTTTTTTTTTTTTTTTAGAGCATTAGTGTTTTATGTTTTACTCTAGAAATGGCTGAAAATACTATGAAAATACGGGAATGAATAAGTTAGTTTCGACTGCTCTTCATCCAACCACAAGATTACCTACTTTGAAGGA
The DNA here is from genome assembly GCF_000243295.1 of Trichechus manatus latirostris. NCBI lineage: Eukaryota > Metazoa > Chordata > Mammalia > Sirenia > Trichechidae > Trichechus > Trichechus manatus. The sequence continues at coordinate 7,574,639 of NW_004444042.1, forward strand.
AAGAAATTCTAACATTCTCTCACTGTGGCTACAAGATTTAATCTATTTTCAGTTTTTAATCAGAGGGCATACAAGGGGGTGGAAAAGGGTTGTTCTGAGGACTAAGTAAAAATCCCCAAAACACCCTCCCTACTCCCACCATTGATGTCAAGTCCATTCTGACTCAAAGCAACCCTACAGGACAGGGCAGAACTGCCCCATAGGGTTTCTGAGGCTGTAAATCTTTACGGAAGCAGCCTGCCACATCTTTCTCCCACAGAGTGGCTGGTAGGTTCCAATGGCTGAGCTTTTGGTTAGCAGCCGAGTGCTTAAACCACTGTGCCACCAAGGTTCCTTAAAGTAAAAATACTTAGCACAATTCCTGGCACACAGTAAATATGCAATAAATGATAATTATTTTGTTATAGCTGGTACACTAAAAAATGCTTTACATTTTCAAAGTACAAACTTAAATCTCATCCCCTTTCACAATTCCTCAGATTTAATTTATCACATTTCAATAGTCTTAAATTTAAATAGAAAACCTTGATATAAGTGTTTATATAGAAATCAGAAAAAATACAATATTAAGAGTATTTATGTCTTTCCTTAATTTCTAATACAGAATTTAATTTCTTAAAATGGAACCACTTATATAATCCTAATAAGGGTAATACATATTCACTGTAAAAAATTTAGAAAAGTATAAAGTAGAAAAATTTTTCTAATTTTTTTACATATCAATCATAATCCTGCTACTCTATTAGCATTTTGGAATATATTCCTTTTTATGTATAAATGTGTACAGATATATACATAACACTTAAAAATTAGATCATAGTTTTATAATTTTCTTTTCACAATGTATCATGACTATCTTCCCACAGCATATCAGATCTGCATAATCATTTTAAATAGCTGCATAGTATTCCATGTAATATTCATTCTTAACTTGGCTAAAATCATTATCTATATTACTCAGAAACTGATTAGCAATTGTTCCAATCTCTGTTTTAAAGGTAGTAAACATGGTTAAGGGTAGTACACTCAGACCTCAAAACACTAGGTCTATTATCAAGGCTCCAAACTATTCCTTTTTAAATCCTTCGTTAACTTTGATTGGAACTTTTTCAAGGGTCAGTTCCATATACTAGTGGAGTTTTAATTGACATAGCTCAATCACATAGAACTTGGAGGAATAAAAGGAAGCATATATGCTCTGGAAAAAAATACAGCTGGAAAGAAGAATCTGAGATTTGAATTTTCACCTTTTCCAGGGGAGCCAGTTGCTCTTTGAGATCCTCTAATCGTTCGATAAGCTCTCTTTCCTTGTTTAACTGGTGCTGCTCAATGCACAGTGTGGTATACAGCTGCTGGACCAGCGTCTTTACATCGTTCAGCGTTGCTGCATTTTCATGGCTTAAGAGGTCTGAAAGAAAGGGGTTAAAAAATTTAAAAAATAAATTATGGCTTAAATCAAGAATTGCTACTCCTGTGGCTTTTGGACACTAAGAACAAAGCAGATTCATACACTACAGTAACTTTAAAGCCAAAATACACAATTATATTCTTGAACATCTAAATGTTACAGATAAGGCTACAGTTAACATTAAGAAAAATATTGCAAATAATAATAATCTTCATTACAGACAAAAAATTAAAGCAATATATTAAAAAAACTCATACAGAGAAGTTTAGAATCAATCTAATTAAAATGCTTATAAAAATGCTGATCTATAATTTTTCTGTGGTCTTGCCATTTTCATTGGTGATTTTTCCCTTCAGTAACTCCTGAGGAAAAAATATACAGTATTTCAAAATTGCAAATACAAAGGTATTTAAACATTAAAAAAAAAAATCTTGTGTTTTTGGTGAAAGTTCACACAGCAAATTAGGTTCCCATTTAACAATTTCTACACATATTGTTCAGTGACATTGGTTATATTTTTCACAATGTGTTAAAAGTCTTGTTTCCATTCTGGTTGTCCTGTTTCCATTAATCTAGTTTCCCTGTTCCCCTTTACCTTCTCATTTTTGCTTTAGGGTAGACATTTAGGGTAAATGTTGACCATTTGGTCTCATATAGATGATCTTTAAAGAAGCATAGTACTCACGAGTGATATTATTTATTTTATGAACCAATCTGTTATTTAGCTGAAAGGTGACCTCTGGGAGTGGTTTCAGTTACAAGTTTAATAGGCCATCTCAGTGACGGTCTCAGGGGTTCCTTTAGTTTCTACTGGTCTAATAAGTCTGGCCTTTTTTTAAGAATTTGAGTTTTGTTCTACATTTTTCTCCCATTCTATCCAGGACCATCTATTGTGTCCCTGGTCAGAATGGTCGGCAATGGTAGCCAGGCATCATCTAGTTCTGGTCTCAGAATAGATGAGGCCATGGTTTGTGTGGGTTATTAGTCTTGTAGACTAGCTTCTTCTTTGAGTCTCTGGTTTCCTTCTTTCTCTTTTGCTCAGATGAGGAGAGACCAATCCTTATATCTTAGATGGCTGCTCGCAAGCTTTTAAGACCCCAGATGCTACTACCAAACTAGGCTGTAGGACATTATCCTTGTGAACTATGTTATGCCAATTGACTGAGTTGTCCCCTAAGACTATGGTCCTGAGCCTTCAAACTCAGTAAACCAATCCTGTGAAGTATTTGGTTATATAAGTCTAGGAAGTCTCCATAACTGTGTCCCCTATGTGCTTTATTACCTATATGAAAATATATTTAGCATACACAAACATTATATACATATGCCTACAGATACACCTATTCATGCACATGTATTAAAAAAAAAACCCAAAACCAAACTCATTGTTGTCGAGTTGATTCTGACTCATAGTGACCTTATAGGACAGTGTAGAACTGCCCCATAGGGTTTCCAAGGAGTGCCTGGTAGATTCAAACTGCTGACCTTTTGGTTAGCAGCTGAACTCTTAACCACTACGCCACCAGGGTTTCCATGCACATGTATACACACACATATCCCTTACGATACAGATACATGCATACATATCTAACTATGTAACCTCACACGTGTATTTTGGTTGTTATTGGTGTTGCTGCAAAATTGTCTATGTTACAGCATTTATCAAAACATCCCTCATTCTTTGTGTATTTCTTAGTGTTATCATTCATCTTGGTCAGGCTGTGCACACTTCACTCACATCTGGTATTGCCTTTCCCATCACCAAAAATAACAAGTGCCTACTATCTACAGAGTGACTCCCCCTCCCTCCTCTTCCTAATAATCTTAACCCTCATAGCTATCACAGTCTTTACATCTTCCCCCTAGCATATCAACCTTTATTTATTTCTGCTGGAGAAAGATACAGGCTAACTGGATGGGCCTCGATATCATGCTCTGCAGGGCATGAAGTTAGGAGAATGATTGGAAGGGTGAAAGATTAAATCCTGTGATTCAATATCCTCTTCTGTGAGTACCATGTGTTTCCAGAAACCTAAAAATTAGGTTTTGAGAATCTAATAAAAACTCAGCTGATCTCAGCTGTGAAAGAATTTAAAAAGAAAGTCACCAGAAGTAAAGCTTTTGTTTTAGAATCTTAGTCTTAAATGTGACATTTTGTTAGGTACAGTATAAGGTCAGCCCTGCTCTCAACATAAGCCATAGTCAGAATTAGCCATGTATTTCAAACATTCTTCAAGAATGTCCTCTGGTACTGTCATTACAGAAATTCAATCAATAAAAAAATTCAAATAAGGGTAGCAAACTGGATTAGAGAAGAGCTGATACAGTAAAATGTACAGCACTGAGCACAGCAGTATCTTGCATGCTTCAGTAAAATGTGCTGAATTAATGAGAACACATAAAAGCAGGAAAACTTTGAGTTCTAGGAGTCATCCATGTCATCAGGGGCTTATTAGTACTAAAACTGAAGCTTACATTTGCACATGGCTTTAAACTTTCCAAAATTACCAGAAGAGAAAACTGAGCTAGAAGGCTGAAATAACTTGCCCAGAATGTCACAGTGAACAGTGGAATCCATGCCTCCTGACTCCCAGGCAAGCTCAGTCCCGTTTCGAAAGAACAATTACTTAAGTAGTTACAAATTATCTATGACTAACAAAACTCTTTCACATTATTATCCCACGTAACAGAACGAGTAAGCTTGGGACCCACAATTTATAAATGAGGAATTTGAGTCCCAGGGAGAAAACATTAACAACGAATTGCAAGTTAATTACCTATCTAGTCACTACAAAGGAAAATTAAAAAAAAATAAAAAATCTGACAAAGGAATGAAGGGAAGAAGGGAGAAAGGGAGGGAGGGAGGGAGAAAAGGAGGGAGAGAGAAGGGAAAGAGGGAGGTAGGAAGGAACCAAATCAAATAGAAACTCTCTTCTTCCTTTTCCTAAGAAGCATAAAAGCATAACAAACAAACAAACAAAAAAACCAAAAAGCAACCCGGTGCTGTCATGTTGATTCTAACTCATAACGATATTATAGGATAGAGTGGAACTACCCTATAGGGTTTCCAAGGCTGTAATCTTTATGGAAGCAGATGGCCACATCCTTCAGCAAAGCAGCTGGTGGGTTCAAACCTCTGACCTTCCAGTTAGTAGCTAAGCGCATAACCACCACACCACCGGGGCTCCTTTAATGAAGCATGGGCATATTAAAAATGACCTAATGTTTATGGACAACCACAACCTAAGGATCTAAATAAAATTTGAAATCAGGCTTGGTGCTTGGTCTGCCAAAAAAGTAAGTTTCTATTTTCTATTAGGACATCACTCACTGAAGACTTGTTGGTTTAAAAATTAATATGCGTATTATGGATTCTGCTGTGCAGAAATTTTATTCTTTTTCTTCTATAGCTTCTGGGTTTTATGTCATAGTTAGAAAGGTCTTCCTCACCCCAAGGTTAAAAAGCAATTCTCTTTTGATTCTTTCAGTGCTTTTAGTATTTATTTTTCTTTTTTAAAATTTAAGTTTTTGATTCAAATATCCTTTAACACAGCAACTCTACTTCTAGGTATTTTTCCTACATAAACATTCATATACTTGACAAATGACATACATTCAAGGTTATTAGTTGCTACAATATACGCTATAGCAGAAAATGAAAACAACATAAAAGTCTATCAATAAATTATTAAATAAGCAGTGAAGTGAATGGTGACATACATTCATATAATGTAATAGAGTGTCTTAGGCTGGGTTCACTAGAGAACCAAGACCAGTGAAGTGTGTATATATACATACACATATATAGACAAGAAACAGAAAGAGAGAGAGAGAGACAGAGACGGAGACAGAGAAAGATTTATCTCAAGGAACTGGCTCATGTGGTTGTAGAAGCTGGCTAGTCCCAAGTCTGTGGGTCGGAGGTCAGGCTAGAGGCTTCTCCTAACTCATGTTGCTGCAGGGACTGACGAATCCAAGATCGGCAGGTCAGATGGCAGGCCACTGGCTCACAGGCTGCAGAGGCTGTCGAATCCCAAGATTGGCAGGCAATATGGCAGACTGCTGGCTTGAGTCCCAAGAACCAGAGGTCAGATGATGATAAGCCAGGTGCAGGATCCAGAGCAAGAGAGTAAGTTTTGCCAGAATGTCCACATATATTGGATGTAGGCCACCTCCTTGAGGAAACTCCCTTTACAACTGATTGGCTGATCACATCATATCATATCATGGAGGATAACTACATCATTACATAACTACCAAACTACATCATTATATAACTGCCAAATCACTGAGAATCATGGCCCAGCCAAGTTGACACACAACCTTAACCATCACAGTCCACTCCCTGTCAACCTGGCAACTGTACACATCTCCTTAAACCATATACAATCTCTAAATAAAGACAATTACAAAGTTATACTTGTGCCTAACATGATACAACTAATGTGTACAACCGAAAATGCGCTAGTTCTGTTTACATCTCATAAGCGAAGAGAAAAAAAAAATTTGATGCACATATACAAGGAAGAAATACTCATAAAAATTACAGTCCTCATTTCTGCAACTGGTCACATGGTCATAACTGGTATTTAGAACTACCTTTTTCCACCACCCATTCCATATTCCCTTTACCCTCAGCAAGAACCTCAGCTGGTCGTAATTCTTAGCCTGGTGGGGTGACCCAAACCTTCATTCCTGAGTGGTCTGGGCCATTAGTAGTCATGTCAGAATTGGGTTGCTGTAGTTTTCCATTGACTTTAATCACAGAGTGTGGTAGTACTAAGAGACACCCTAAGGGACATCCTGTATTCCAGACATGATGTTCTTTACCTCTATTATGCAACACCAATCCGATTTCCCCTTGGTAGTCAGGATCAATCACATCAGCCAATATGGTAACTCCCTTCTTTTCCTGTTGATCCAGAGGCATGAGGAGCCCAAAGTGACTGGGTGGTATTCTTAACTTCCAGTTTAATGGAATCCATGTTGTGTCTTCAGGTGGCAGCATTCCTCCCTCTGGAACTAAGACTTCTAGAACCGCAGAGCATAGGGTCACAGGGAGAGGAAGCAAAAATTTTGCAAGTGTATTACTAAGGGTAATAGTGAGTGGTGCCACTCCTATTTCCACCCCTTGATTCCTGGAATCATGAATCCTGGCTATGGGAGAAGCAGTACCATATATTGGACACTGGTTTAGAGCATATACAGCTTCCTGGAGAACACTGCACCAACCCTGCAAGGTACTGCCACCTAGCTGGCATTGTAATTGTGTCTTTAGGAGGTCATTCCATTGTTCTATCAAGCCAGTTGCTTCAGGATGATAGGGAACATGGTAAGACCAGTGAATTCCATAAGCATGGGCCCAATGCCACATTTCATTTGCTGTGAAGTGAGTTCCTTGATCTGAGGCAATGCGTGTGGGGTACCATGACAGTGGATAAGGCAGTCTGTGTGTTCGAGTCCATGGACGGTAGTTTTGGCAGAAGCACTGAGTGCAGGGAAGGCAAATCCATATCCAAAATAAATGTCTATCCCAGTAATAATGAAATGCTGCCCTCTGCATGATGGAAGTGGTCCAATGTAATCAATCTGCCACCAGGTTGACGGCTGATCACCTTGAAGAATGGTGCCATATCAGGAACTCAGTGTTGGTCTCTGCTGCTGGCAGACTGGGCACTCAGCAGAAGTTGTAGCCAAGTTGGCCTTGGTGAGTGGAAGTCCATCTGGCTGAGCCCATGCATAACCTCCAACCTGCCACTAAGGCCACTTTGTTTATGAGCCCACTGGGCAATGATGGAAGTGGCTGGGGAAAAAGGATGACCGGTTTCCACAGAATGCGTCATCCTATCCACTTGACTGTTAAAATCCTCTTTTGCTGGCGTCCTTTGGTAAGCATTCATATGAGACATAAGTATCTTCACTTCTTTGGCTCATTCAGAAAGGTCTATCAGAATCTTCCCCATACCTCCTTGTCACCAATTTTCTAATCATGTTCCTTCCAAGTCCCTGACCATCCAGGCGAACCACTGGCTACAGTCCATGAACTGGTATACAAAAGCACATCTGGCCATCTCTTCTTCCAAGTAGAATGAACAACCAGGTGCTCTGCTCTAAGTTCTGCCCACTGGGAGGATTTCCCTTCACCACTGTCCTTCAGGGAGGTCCCAGAAAGGGGGGGCAGTGCTGCCACTGTCCACTTCTGAGTGGTGCCTGCATATCACATAGAACCATCTGTAAACCAGGCATAAGTTTTCTATTCCTCAGTCAAATGATCACAAGGAACTCATGAGGCCATATGTGTAGACTGGGAGAGGGCATGTAATGTGACAGGAATGGAGGCCATGGGCATTTGCGTCACTTCCTCATGCAACTTACTTTTGCCTTCAGGGCCTGCTTGGGCCCAGTCTCACATATACCACTTACATTTAACGATGGAGTGCTGCTGTGCACATCCGACTTTATGGCCCTGTGGGTTAGACAACATTCAGTTCATGATGGGCAGCTCAGGCTGCATGGTGACATGGTAGCCTATGATTAAGCATTTAGTCTCTACTATGGCCCACTAAGAAGCCAAATGCTGTTACTCAAAAGGAAAGTAGTTATCTGCAGAGGATGGTCAGGGCTTTGCTATAAAATCCTAAGGGTCTGTGCTATGATTCACCAATAGGGGCCTGCCAAAGACTGTCTTAGTTAACTAGTGCTGCTATAACAGAAATACCACAAGTGGATGGCTTTAACAAAGAGAAATTCATTCTCTTACACTCTAGGAGGCTAGAAATCCAAATTCAGGCAGAAGGCTTTCTCCCTCTGTCGGCTCTGGGGGAAGGTCCTTGTCATCAGTCTTCCCTTGGTCTAGAAGCTTCTCAGCATAGGGACCCAGGGTCCAAAGTACACGATCCCCTCCTGATTCTTTATTCTTGGTGGTAGGAAGTCCCTCTGTTTGCTTCTCTCTCCTTTTATCTCTTGTAAGATAAAAGGTGACACAGGTTATACCCCAGGGAAACTCCCCTTACATCGGATTAAGGATGTGACCTGAGTAAGGGAGTTGCATCCCACCTCAGTCCTCTTTAATATAACCTAATCTTGCCTGATCAACCACAGGCAGAGATAAAGATTTACAACCCATAGGAAAATTATATCAGATCACAAAATGAAGGACAACCACACAATGCTGAGAATCATGGCCTAGCCAAGTTGACAGACATTTTTGGGGGACACGATTCAATCCATAACAGACTCCAAACAGCCATCTCCATGTGCCACATGCACTTCAAACACGACTGGATCAGCTGGATCATATGGCCCAAGTGACAGAGCAGCTTGCACAGCAGCTTGAACCTGTTGCAGAACCTTCTTTTGTTCTGGGTCCCACTCAAAACTAGTAGCTTTTCAAGTCACTTGATAAACAGGCTGGAGTAGCATGCCCAAATGAGGGACATGTTGCCTCCCAAATCCAAAGAAGCCCACCAGGCTTCTTTTTAGTTGTAGGAGGAGCCAGATATAATAACATCCTTCACTTTAGAAGGAATATCGCAACATGCCCCACACCACTGGATCCCTAGAAATTTCACTGAGCTGGGAGGGGCCTGAATTTTTATGGATTAATTTCCCACCCTCTAGCATACAAATATTTTACTAATAAGTCTGGAATCACTGACACTTCTTCTTTACTAGTTCCAATCAGCATAATGTCATCAATAAAATGGACTAGTGTGACATCTTACGGAAAGGAAAGGCGATCAAGGTCCCTGAGGACTAAATTTATGACATATGGCTGGAGAGTTGATATACCCCTGAAGTTTGACACTGAAGGTTTATTGCTGGCATTGCCAGCTGAAGGCAAACTGCTTCTGGTGTTCCTCAGAAACTGGAATCGAGAAAAGGGCACTGGCCAGATCAACAGCCACATACCAGGTACCAGGAGATGTATTAATTTACTCAAGCAATGAAACCACATCTGGAACAGCAGCTACAATTGGAGTTACCACCTGGTTAAATTTATGATAATCCACTTACATCTGACTTACATAAAATAGCAATCACTGCAGTCTTCAAGGATGCTGGGGCTCCCTTCACAAATTTGTTCCTCACTGTTGTGGTAAAAGGTGTGTTTTCTGGGCTCTCCATGTGTAGGTCTGTGGGTCTAAACTGATAAATCCACTCTAACATGCGAATTTCCCTAAGCCTTTGGATACCTTCTACAGTATAGCAAGGCAGGTCTGGTACTTCAGCTTGATTTAGTGTAGGCCACCACATAATCCATGCTTCAGCAACCCAACCAAATAAACTATTAGATCCCTTCCTAACCTCTCTAGCTGAAACATTCAATGAAGAATCTGTGCTTAGTGGACCAATATCAATAAATGCAGACTGATCCAACTTTATGTTCCTTGCACCATTATCCCACACCCTTAATAGCCATCCCCACACATATTCCCCAGGTTTCTGTTTGTACATATTAAAAAAGTCAGGCAGTTCTTTTGGAGTGTAGTGTACCTCCTCCTGGGTCTCACTTTGTACTTCACCTTTTGGGGCTCACTGGAACTTTAGTTATAGGTCTAGAAGCAAAAATGGGTGGTGTGGGTGGACCCTGGGAATATTCAGCAATGTCTGGTGAGGCATCTACCCCAGGCAGTTACTCAGATGCCGCCCCAGGCGATATCTCAGACAAAGGCTCTTCTGAAACAGCTGGGTTAATCTCATCAGATGGGGGTGGGAGGGCTGATGGTTTTACTGAGGAAGATGGCTTAAGCAAAGGTGGAGTAATCTTTTCAGATAGGAGTTAGCGGAGTGGTTCTGTTGGCAGGAGTTATTCAACAGATTTTAGGGGCTCAATGTCCCCAGCTTCCTGATTATCTGCCCATATACCCCTATCCTAAGTTTCAGGATCCCATTTCTTCCCAATCAATGCCCTTACTTTAACGTCAGACACCATTCAAGGTTGGGAATTCAGTTGGCGTTGTAATTCAGCCACTTTTGGGATAAGATTCTGGGTTTAGTTTTCAGCAGTATCAGCTCTGTTACTGCAAGAAATAATGCTTTCTTTCAGGGCACAAGTGGCAACTTTCAGTTCTTTTATGCGGCACTTGAGCTGTGACTCTGAAGCCCTGAGCTCATCTCTTTCTTTCACTACTCTGTCTAGCGAAAGTAGGACTAACCAACCAGCTTCCTTATACTTCTCATTATGACAAAATTGTAGAAAAATGTCAAACATGCAATCATCCAGAGTCTCGTTTCTCACCAATACTTAATCTACTGGTGGTGATATTTTGCATATTAATATTGCCACCTCACGCCATGGATTAGCAGTGCCCTCTTTACTATTGGAGGCAGAGTCATCAGCGCCTTTAAGACTAGTCAGACTTCAGAACCAATTTAAAAAACCCATCCTTACAATTTTGTTTCTCTAGAATCATTCTCGGTACCAAATGTCTTAGGCTGGGGTCTCTAGAGAAGCAAAACCAGTGAGGTGTATGTAGACAGACGGATAGCTAGCTAGCTAGATATATACAGAGAGATTCATCTCAAGGAAATGGCTCACGTTGTGGTAGAGACTGGCTAGTCCCAAGTCCTTGGTTCAAGCATTGGGCTGGCGGCTTCTCCTCACTCACGTAGCTGCAAGGGCTGAAAAACCCAAGATTGGTAGGCCACTGGCCCATGGGCTGTGGAGACTGACAGATTCAAGATTGGCAGGTAAGACAGCAGGTTGCTGGCTCACAGGCTTTGGATGTCGATGAATCCCAAGATCAGCAGGCAATACGGCAGGCTGCTGACTCAGGTTCCAAGAACTGGAGGTCAGATGATGATGAGCCAAGCCAGATGCAGGATCCAGAGCAAGCGAGTGAACTTTGCCAGAACATCCATCTATATATATATATATGTATATATTGGTGGCAGGCCACATGCCTGAGGAAATTCCCCTTACAACTGATTGGCTAATCACATCATATCACACCATGGAGGATGACTACATCATTACATAACTGCCAAACCACTAAGAATCATGGCTAAGCCAAGTTGACACACAACCTTAACCATCACACATAGCATCTGTGAAAAAGAATGAGGAAGTTCTTTGTGTACTGATATGTTAAGATTTTCACAATATACTGTTAGGTGACAAAAGCAGTTTTGTGGTTTTATACCTTATCAATCTGGGTAAGCTGGAATTACATTTCCCACAATACCCTTCTCTGTGTGGTTCTGAGTTAGAGCTGACCAAGAGAAATTCAAGTGAGATCTGGAAGGCAAAAGTGAAGCAGAAGCCAGAGGCCAGAATCACTGAAGGTCGTCATGGTTACAGGCAGTGAGAGACAGATGCAGAGGTGCCTGAAGATGCCAGCTTTTCCTTGCTCTCCTCTGCATGGCGCTACTGTTCCAAAGAGCAGCTTAGTGACTTTTTCTGATCTTCCAAGCTCCCCCTTCAGACTCTTATTCAGCTTCAAGCACACTTGTATATGGTCTTTTTTTTTTTTTTTTATTTCATCATCTTCAAGAATTATATTTATTTGGAAAAGGATAGTAATAATGGCTGCACAACATGAAGAATGAAATCACTGTCACTGCACTGTAAATGCAGAAATTCTTGTATGGGAAAAGTTTTGATGTGTATATTTTCATAAGGCCTTACTTGTATAATAAATCCGTTACTCCAGAATATTTATGTGGTTCTGTTTCCCTAATTGCACCCTGACTGGTACACACAGTATATACAGTATGCTACTATTTGCATAAAAAAAGGAAAAAAGAATATGCATTTGTATTTGCTTAGGAATGTACAGACTATCTCTGGTAGGAAATATAAGAAACTAAAAACAGTGCTTGCTGATGCAGAAGAGAAAAGGGTTGGAAAACAGGAATGAGAAGAATTTCCCTATATATTCTTTAGACTTTTGGAGTTTTGAACCTTGTGAACATATTACCTATTCAGAACAACAACAACAAAAAGTTAATATGCAACCACAATATCTTTTAATGGCAATGAAAAGATTATTAAAAGATAAATCACAGGAGATCTTACAGATGCCCAATTCTAGACCTAGCTAAACTTAATGGTGTTTTGACTAGACATCAGAAGTCTTGGCAGACCCAAGGAACTAGGCTTTATTTTGTCAGATCTTCCTGATAAGAAGAATGTAGTTGTCCAAGGTATTGTTATGGTGGAGAAAAACAACAACCTCTAAACCTTCGACCCTGAAAAATCTGCCTACGTATGGACAGATAAACTTACAGAAAGAGAAGAGAAATCTGCTAGTGGCTTAACAACACTTGGATAATTACTGTATGCTTCACTAAAAAATGCAATTAGATGCTTATTAATGTTTCTGCACATGCCATCATTTCCAGCATAATTAAAGTACAGAAAGGCATTGAAGATGTGCTAATATATAATGGAGACTGAAGATTGTCTTCAGCTACTAAATCAGTGTGGGAAGGACTTCAGCTATCTGGGTCTGTGCTAAGGCATTTGTCATTGTTGCTATTTGGTTTGCTCTACCGATCTTTCCTTTTAAGTTATTCACATCATTAAGAGAGAAGCAAGGTCTCCAATATCCTGTAGATATATGGGGAAAAGGACTTAGTGGTGCCAACTAAAATGACTCTCCTTAGTACAAAAACTTACAACCGCTAGTGACATAAAGAACATTCTCTTCCTCTTTAAGACTAGCAGGAAAGTAGTTAATTGCTACTTCAACACAGACTGGGTTAAAATGCTTTCAGTGCTCTCTTTCCATAGTCTTCTCTCCATTCTAGACTTTTGCTTAGATTATAAAATTATGTAATTGCTAAAATAGTTACCTCTCTCATCTTGCAGTGGACAGAGGAGAACTCAGCTATATACAGTTATGGTAACCCAAAGAATGCCACGGAGTTTGTAACTAGCCTTATAGTTATGACCTTCTCCCTTCTCTATTTTAGTTTCTTCCAGCCTCTTCCCTCCAACTTTGGGGTTAGGTAAAGGTTGCCCACACTGGAGGATCCATAACACTTACGAACTGCCAATCCCACAGAAACATTAAATGGAACTATATTATATCCTATATGAATGAGCCTCCTATCCTCAGTGTCTGGTAGAGGTGGGTGAAGTTCACTGACATCCAAAATTCATAGAGGATTTTTAATTTCAAAGTGCTGCTCATAAACAGGGAAAAGAATAACTAGGAGAGAAAAGTGAAAGTTAAAGGGATGAAAATGAGTAGAAAATTTTGTGTCAAATTTTACAAAACCATCCTGGAAAAGTTTTCCTTTATTAACTATTTTATCTTCTATTAGACAAAGCAGATTTGTCCATCCCATTTTCCTCATTAAGTGACACCAAAAACCTAGTACCTTCAATTTCTTCCTCCACTTAATTTTTTCATGAAAAGAGTTACAATGCAGGGAAGAGGAACCAGCTTACTCTGAAAAATCGGCAACCCTCAAATACAGAAATCTAACTGCTCTCTCACTCTACTCAGCTGAAAAAGAGTGGTGCCTCAGAGCCAGCAGTACCTTCCTCCTCTAGTGAGGGCAAGGAAAATATGGCAGAAACAAATTAAAATCTATTTGACATTGTATAAAACTTTCTTTTGTTAATATGTATTAAAAGTCAGGGACAATAATGTGCTTATGGACTTAAAATAATTTGAGCTTTTGCAAGAGACTGTAGCTGACGGCATAATCTCTCATGAGCTAATAACTGAGCTGAGAGAGCTTTCACGTATAAATTTAAATATGAACAATGTCTTTAAAAATTCCACACCAACGCTACTATTCAGTTTATCATATTTCATACTTGAATTTACAATTATTTCCATTAATCACAGACTTTTGAACTTCACAAACTTCACACCCTAAATTACTTCTAGAAAAGCAGGGTAGATATTCCACAGTGCCAAGATACAGATAAAGCATAGTTGTTAGGCAGCCAAATCACTAGAGAATCAAATATAATCTTCCCCTTTTTCAGTTTCTCCCATAACTTTCCTTATTCAACTTGGGAATGGCCCTATTTAAAAAATGAAAGCATTCATTTCTGTTTGAAAAACACAGTATAAGAAGGCTCAAATTATTCATTGACTAAAATATCCCTAGTTTTTGACAACACAATATATGGAAGTTCATATGTTAACTTTAGATAAGAATATATTAGTCAACTTCAAAATTTTTACTAATGCAATAAACCAAACCAAACTTACTGCTATTGAGTCGATTCTGACTCATAATGACCCTACAGGACAGAACAGAACTGCTCCACAGGGTTTCCAAGGAGTGGCTGGTGGACTCGAACTCCTGAACTTTTGGTTAGCAGCCGAGCTCTTAACCACTATGCCAACAGGGCTCCACTAATGCAGTAGTGAAACTAAACAGAATAACTCTCTAAGCAAGTCACAAAAAAACAAGAAGTAAAATAGGACTGTACTATTATTTTAAAGAGTAGAACTTCTAGCCCAATAATCAGGGAAAAAAGAAGAAAAACAGATCAGAGCTATAGTTAACAACTCCTAGTCTACATGTTCAATTATTCCAACTTAATAAGATCTGATTCAGTAATGTCTTACTACTTAAAGGAGATTTTCTCAGCAATCTCAACTAACTTGAACATGGTAGAGAATCTGGCATCTCAGCAATCAAAATGTTACCAAGTTAATTCATTTAATCCACTCAATATAGAATGAGCACCTGAGTCAATGGGGGATACAAAATCAGAGTACCTTCCCTCAGAGCATTTACAAAGAAAGGCAATAAGCACTTTCAGAGAAGAGAATCATCACTTCTAGTTGGTTGGGAGGCTGAAAAAGAGGATCATTAAAGCCCTATATATGCTGTAAATTCATAAGGGCTATTACTGTCCAGTAATTGATGGTTAACGAAACGAAAAAAAATTCCTGTTACCATGTTTAAGAGGACAGAGAAGCACTTTATTTTTAAAAGACTTTCCTTATAATGTTACTAAAATAATCTAATTTTTAGCTTGTATGGAGAGAATGAATTTAAATTATTTAGAACACTCATTATGTGAAACAGAATGATAACGTCAGAGCATTGCTGCATCTAGGTGGAATCTAAGTGGTCTTAGTCAAAGTACTAACCAAGTCCCAGGTACTCAGGGAGCTTTTCAATGAAAAATAGTCTCTCTGTACGTAAAGCTTTCAGTGTTCTTTGAATATTATCTATTTCTCAAGGTTATTCAAGGAAAAATAAAGTTCTTTCCAAAATGCCCTTCCCATATATCTCCAACCTTATCAAGGTTACTTTTTACCTCTCTTTGGTGGTCGCACATGGTATGTTAAGTCATTAATGACCAGCTTAAAGTCATCAAGGAGGAGGAGGTCTATTCCTGTTGAGGCAGCAACTCGAATGCCATCTGTGAAGAATTGAAATGAAACTTGTCATGTGTCCATAATTATTCAAGATTGGTCACGAAAATGCAATCCTCAAAATAAATTTAAAAAATTACTTCTTCTCTTTTAATTTCAGTTAATTTTTTGCCTCTTTTCCCAGTTCTACGCTAAATGAAGCTTAGGTCTTCTGAGACATTTTGCTTTTATGGTCTCACATGTGTGAAGATTTAACAACATGCTTCCCAGCAGGACTTCATGAATAAGTGAAATAATTATTGGTTATAGATCTATTGGTGTCAGCTGGAAATCTAGGGTCCACGGGGAGAATTGCATGGGCTTCTTAAATTTGTCTGATGGAATTTGGTTGACTGTGATGGAATTTGGTTGAGTAAAAAAGAACTGTTTTCTAATACATGGTACTTTACAGTAGAGTCACTGATTATATTACTAGATGAGTTGAGAGTTAATTGTATTTAAAATAAAAACTTAAAGCATAGAAATGTGGCAAACTGTTAACAACTGGTAAATCCAGGTGAAGGGTAATTGGGTACTTCTGTGCTCATATTTCGAGTTTTCTGTAGGCTTGAAATTTTTCAAAGTAAAAGATGGGAAAAAATTTAAGGCACTTGACATAAATAAATAAATGAAATGGATGTCATGTCAAATGGGAATTTTTAATAACTTATTTTGTGTTCTTTTCAAATCATATATTTCTTTATTTTAGTAAACTTTTATGTGAAATACATAAACAAATCTAAAAAGATGACCTAGTATTTCATATCTCCAGAGATGATGGCTCAACTGCTGGAAAAATTTATTCTGTGTCTAAAGCTAATGATGAAAGGTCTCAATAATATAAAAATGTGATTGATTGCTCATCCTTGCCTGTGGCATTATATGTGTGTTGCTTATGAATGAGATTCGTTGTATATACATACATTTGCTAAGACTGAACAATTATATTCTGAGAACCACTGGAAGACAAGTCACTTTCTCTCCTGTAATTTGCTAAACAAATGAACAAAAATTTTTCTAAAGTTAAGAGTGTGGAATTCTTTTGTAGTGGTGTGTGTATGTGTGTGTATAGGGATGGTATAAGGGAGAAGACGGGTTGGTGGGAATTAATAATGAAGGTGAGTATACCTGGTGAATAGATTGCAACTCTGTCAATTCCCCGATCCTCTTCTTGCAGTTGTCGTAAAAACACACCAACGGAGTCTGAGACAGGTTTAAGTGTGAACTGGCAGCGTTCACGCCTGGATGGTAGCCTCACAGATATCACAGGTAACCCGTTTTGATAAACCACTGTCACATCTGAGGGAAAAAGACCCACAAACATGATAATTAGATTTCACTATAAGCTAAAGCCACATTATATTCTTACATGTGCTCTATTATTATTAGTGTAGTTTAAAATCTGTACAAAAAAGGTTGAAGAATACGTTACAGCTTTAAAAAACAAAACAAAACACCAACCCGTTGCCGTCGATTCTGACCCATAGCAACCCTGTAAGACACAGCAGAACTGCCCCGTAGGGTTTCCAAGGAGCGGCTGGTGGATTCAAACTGCCGATCTTTTGGCTAGCAGCCGAGCTGTTAACCTATAGCTTTAGCTGAAGGCTGTTTGGAGAACTGGATTACAGAAGATCATATGGATCAATTCACTTTTCAGAAAAAAGAAAACATGCAAAGAATTATCTTCTGAGTGGGTCAAGGAGAAGCACTCCTAGGAACGTGAGGTAAAGTTCTTGGTATTGGTGAATATACACTCTGGTTCCAGTTAGTAAGATTTTATTAAGTAGCCAGATATTGCTGGGCCAGATTCCATAGTTTGTAGGAGATGGCTATCGGGAGCCAGAGGTCTCAAAAATCCCTTGGGAATGACTTCTTCCTAAAGTAGACTAATAAGTGAGACTAATGATTCATATCCCACTGCAAATTGAAGAGTCTGGAGGAAGTGTGTGTGGATTAATACTGTGGAGATTACAAATGCACCAAAATTTCCATAGTTGTAGTCATTTACATCTTACTTCCTTGTCTATTCAAGCAACTTAAAAGGCCTACAATGTATACAAACACCCCATACTAAATTCTTTCATGCTCTGAAATTTTTTAAAAGAACCTTTAATGAGGCATAGTTTATGTCATGGTTTGAATTATGTCCCCCCAAAAATGTGTGTATCAATTTGGCTAGGCCATGATTCCCAGTGTTGTGTGGCTGTCCTCCATTTTGTGATTATAATCTTACATTACAGAGGATTAGGGTGGGATTGTAACACCACCCTAACCCAGGTCACATCCCTGATTCAACGTAAAGGGAGTTTCCCTGGGGTGTGGGCTGCACCACCTTTTATCTCTAAAGGGAAGCAAGTGGAGAATCGGGGGACCTCATACCATCAAGAAAGCAGTGCTGGGAGCAGAGCGCGTCCTTTGGACCGGGGTCCCTGCGCAGAGAAGCTCCTAGTCTGGGGGAACACCAAAGAGAAGAAGGCTGACAGAGAGAAAAAGACTTCCCCTGGCTGATGCCCTGAATTTGGACTTTTAGCCTACTTTAACTGTGAGGAAATAAACTTCTCTTCGTTAAAACCATCCACTCGTGGTATTTCTGTTATAGCAGCACTAGATGACTAAGACAGTTCATAAATAATAAGATACACTTACTTTAAATGGATGTTTTGACACAACAATCAAAATAATGAACAATTCCAATACCCACAAAATTCCCGAGCCCCATCCCAGTTAATCTCCATCTACCTCTAGTCTCAGGCAACCAACCACTAATCTGATTTTTGTCAAAACAGATTATATTTGATTTTTCTAAAGTTGTATATTAATGGAATCATACAGAATGCACTCTTTTGTACTTGCTACTCTCTCAACATAATGACTTTGAGATTCATTCATGTTGTTGTATATATTAGTTCATTTTTATTGCTGAGCAGTATTCTGTTGCATGGTTACATCACCATTTCTTTATCCATTCATTTCCTGATGGACATTTGGATTGTTTCCAGTGTTTGGCTACTATGAATAAAGCTTTTATGATTATTCACTCACAGGTCTTTGTGTGGACATATGTTTTCAGGGTATACTTTCCCGTATCCTTTTACTTTTCTTTTTTCTAAATTTTATTTATTTATTTTGTTGTTGTTGTTGAGAATATACACAGCAAAACATTCACCAATTCAACCGTTATTACGCATACTTTTTAGTGACACTGATTACATTCTTCGAGTGGTACAACCATTCTCATCCTTCTTTTCTAAGTTGTTCCTCCCTCATTAACATAAACCCACTGCCCCCTAAGGTTCCTATCTAATCTTTCGAGTTGCTGTCGTCATAATGCTCAGGGGAGACTTTTATTACTAGTTAAGCTAAACTATTGTTCAGTTTTAAGAAGGCTTCAAGGGATATTTTTGGTTTAAGGTTTACAATTATCTCAGGGCAATAGCTTCAGGGGTTCATCCACCCTCCCTGGCTCCCAAAAGTCTGGAGTCCATGAGAATTTGAAATTCTGTTCTGCATTTTCCCTCTTTTGATCAGGATTCTTCTATGGCATCTTTGATCAAAATGTTCACTAATGGTAGTCAGGCACCATCCAGTTTTTCTGGTGTCATGGCAAAGCAGGCAGTTTTTCACGGAGGCAATTAGTCACACATTCCATGTCCTCCTCCTATTCTTGACTCTCCTTCCCCTGTTGCTCCAGGTGAATAGAGAATAATTGTTGTGCTTTGGATGGCTGCTTGCAAGCTTTTAAGACCCCAGGCACTGTGCAACAAACTAGGAGATAGAACAGAAGCACTAAACACATTATTAGGCCAATTAACTGGGATGTACCATGAAACCATGACCCTGAACATCCAAACCAAGGAACCAAACCCCATGAGGTGTTTGGTTGTACATAAGCAGCCTCAGCAGCTACTTTTTTTGTTGTTGTTGTAAATATACCTATCACACAACTTTTGACAATTCAACTTTTTACAGGTATACAACCTATGGACAGCAATTACAATAATCAGCTGTGCAACGCTACCCTTAATCAATGCAATTTTTCCATTACCATTAACCCCCTTTTACGCCCTCCTTCCCGCTCCTGGTAACTGCTAATAACTTCTGTTTCTGTACATTTGTCTTTTCTTGTCTTTTTATATAAGTGAGGTCAGACAATACTTGTCCTTTTGTGATTTGCTTATTTCATTCAACATAATGTCCTCAATGAACAAATCTGTCTGGAAGTACAGCCAGAATGCTCCTTAGAAGCGAGGATGGCAAGACTTTGTCTTACATACGGTCTTGGTCATCTAGTGCTGCTATAACAGAAACACCACAAGTGGATGGCTTTAACAAAGAGAAATTTATTTTCTCACAGTCTAGAAGTCCAAATTCAGGGCGTTAACTCCAGTGGAAAGCGTTCTCTCTCTGTTGGCTCTGGAGGAAGGTCCTTCTCATCAATCTTCCTCTGGACTAGGAGCTTCTCCACACAGGGACCCAGGGTCCAAAGGATGCGCTCTGCTCCCAGTGCTGCTTTCTTGGTGGTATGAGGTCCCCCTACTCTCTGCTCGCTTCCCTTTCCTATTATCTCTTGACAGATAAAAGGTGGTGCAGGCCACACCCCAGGGAAACTCCCTTTACATTGGATCAGAGATGTGACCTTAGTAAGGGTATTACAATCTCACCTTAATTATCTTTAACATAATCTAATCTTGTCTCATTAACCACAGGAAGAGATTAGGATTTACAACACATAGGAAAATTAAAATCACAAAATGGAGGACAACCACACAGTACTGGGAATCATGGCCTAACCAAGTTGACACATATTTTTGGGAGACACAATTGAATCCATGACACATATTTTGGACATGTTATCAGGAGGGACCAGTCCCTGGAGAAGGACATCATGCTTGGTAAAGTAGAGGGTCAGTGAAAAAGAAGAATACTTTCAATGAGATGGCGTGACACAGTGGCTGCAACAATGGGCTCAAACACAGCAATGATTGTGAGGATGGCAGAGGACTGGGCAGTATTTCGTTCTGTTGTACACAGGGTTGCTATGAGTCAGAACTGACTTGACGGAACCTAACAACAACAACAACGTTTTCAATCTTCATCCATACTGTAGCATGTATCAAGACTTCATTTCTCCTACTGGCTGATTAGTCTTCCATTGTATGTATGTACCACATTTTGTTTATCCATTTATCTATGTATGAGTATTTAGGTTGTTTCCACCTTCTGGCTGTTGTGAATAGTGCTGCAATGAACACTGGTGTACAAGTTAACACAAAAAGACAACCCAATCATAAAATGGGCAAAAGATGTGAATAGGCATTTCACCAAAGAGGGCATTCAAATGACCACCAGACACATGAAAAGATGCTCTGCGTCATTAGCTATCAGAGAGATGCAAATCAAAACCACAATGAGATACTATATTTCACTTCCACTAGCATGGCTAAGATAAAAAAACAAAAAAACAAAAAATAACAAATACTGGTGAGGATGTGGGGAAATTGGAACCCTTATCCACTGCTGGTGGGAATGCAAACTGGTTCAGCTGTTGTGGAAAACAGTGTGGAAGTTCCTCAAAAAAACTAAAAGTAGAACCATATGAATCAGCAATTCCACTCCTACATATATACCCAAAAGACTTGAAAGCAGAGACTCAAAAAGAGACTTGTACACCAGTGTTCACTGCAGTATTATTCACAATAGCCATCTTTTTACTTTTAACCTACCTGTCAATATGTTTAAAGTGGGTTTCATGTAGACAGCATATAGTTGGGTCTTGCTATTTTATCCAATTTGACAATACCTGCTTTTGTACTTAAAGTGTTTATATCATTTACGTTTAATGTGATTATCAATATGGTTGGGTTTAAGTCTACCATTTTGCTACTTATTTTCTATTTGTCCCAGTGGTTCTTTCTTCTACTTTTCCTCTATTCTTGCCATATTTTGGATTAACTGAGTATTTTTCATGATTCCATTTAATCTCTAAACCTGTTGCTTTTGAGTGGACTCATTTAATCTCTACTATTCATTTATTAACTATATCTTTTTTAAAAAATTCTTTTATGGGTTACTGTAGGGCAGGTGTTGGCTAATTTTTTCTGTAAAGGGCTAAATAGTAAATATTTTGGGTTTCATGGGTCATAAGATTTCTGATACAACTACAGAACTCTGCAGTGTATTAGCAGCCATATGTAAATGAATGGGCACAGCTGTATTCCAACAAACTTTACAAAAATAGGTAGTGTGCCAGATTTCGCCTATGGACCATAGTTAGCTGAACTCTGCTCTAGGGTTTACAATATACATCTTTAGCTTATCACAGCCAATCTTTGAATAATATCATACCACTTTAGTTTAGTGTAGAGAACCTTACAACAATATATTTCTATCTCCCCTGTTTGTGTTCTTTGTGCTATTGTTCTTATATACTTTAATTCTGTATATGTTACAAACCATATGTTATTTTTGCTTTGACAATTATCTTCTCAAGAAATTTAAAAATTAGAAATAAAATCTCATATATTTAAACACATTTACTCTCACTGGTGCTCGTCATTCCTTTGGTATAGATCCAAATTTCCATCTGGTATCATTTTCTTTCTGTCTGAAGAGCTTCTTTAAGCACTTCTTACAATGCAGGTATGATGTCAATAAATTCTCTCAGCTTTTGTATGTCAGAAAAAAATATTTCACCTTTAGTTTTGAAAGATATTTTTGCTGGGTATAAAATTTTAGTTTGATAGGTTTTTTTCCCTCACATTCAGCACTTTGAAGAACTCATGAAATTGTCCTCTGGTTTGCATAGTATGAGAAGCCTGTGTATATTCTTATCTTTGTTTCCTTGTACGTAATATGTCTTTTTTCTTTTGCTGCTTTTAATCTTTTCTCTCCATCATTGGTTTTCAACAATTTGATTATGATGTGCCTTTGAATGGTTTTCTTAACGATTATTCTGCTCGGGTATTGTTGAACTTCTTAGATATGTGGGCTTATGTTGTGTTGTTGTGAGGTGCAGCTCAGTCAGTTCCGACTTATAGCGACCCTATGTACAAGAGAATGAAACACTGTCCAGTCCTATGCCATTCTTACAACTGTTATGCTTGAGCCTGTTGTTGCAGCCACTGTGTCAATCCATCTCGTTGAGGGTCTTCCTCTTTTTCGCTGACCTTCTACTTTATCAAGCACAATGTCCTTCTCTAGGGACTGACACCTCCAGATAACATGTCCAAAGTATGTGAGATGTAGTCTCACCATCCTTGCTTCTAAGGAGCATTCTGTTTGTACTTCTTCTAAGATAGATTTGTTTGCTCTTTTGGCAGTCCATACTATATCCAATATTACCCAACACCACAATTCAAAGGTGTCAATTCTTCTTTGGTCTTCCTTATTCATTGTCCAGCTTCCTCATGCATATGAGGTGAGTGAAAACACCATGACTTAGGTCAGGCACACCTTAGTCCTCAAGGTGACATCTTTGCTTCTCAACACTTTAAAGACATCTTTTGCAGCAGATTTGCCCAATGCAATGCATCTTTTGATTTCTTGACTGCTGTTTCCATGGGTGTTGATTGTGGATCCATGTAAAATGAAATCCTTGACAACTTCAATCTTTGTTTATTGTGATGTTGCTTATTGGTCCAGTTGTGAGGATTTTTGTTTTATGTTGAGGTGTAATCCATACTGAAGGCTGTGGTCTTTTATCTTCATCAGTAAGTACTTCAAGTCCTTTTCACTGTCAGCAAGCAAGGTTGTATCATCTGTTTAACCCAGGTTGTTAATGAGTCTTCCTCCAATCCTGATGCCCCATTCTCCTTCATACAGTCCAGCTTTTCAGATTATTTGCTCAGCATACAGATTGAATAAGTACAGTGAAATGATACAACTGATGCACACCTTTCCTGACTTTAAACCATGCAGTATCCCCTTGTTCTGTTCAAATGACTGCCCCTTTTATTTTATTTTATTGTTGTACTTTAAGTGAAAGTTTACAATTCAAGTTAGTCTCATACAAAAATTTATACATACATGGTTATGTGACCCTAATTGCTCTCCCTATACTATGACAGCACACTCCTCCTTTCCATCCCTGATTTCCCATGTCCATTCAACCAGCTCCTGACCCTCCCTGCCTTCTGATAGCACCTCCAGACAGGAGCTGCCCATTTAGTCTCATGTATCTATTTGAGCTAAGAAGCACACTATTCACGAGTATCATTTTATGTCCCATAGTCCAGTCTAATCTTTGTCTGAAGAGTTGGCCTTGGGAATGGTTTTAGTTCTGGGTTGACAGAGAGTCTGGGGGCCATGCTTTCTGAGGTTCCTCCAAACGAATGTCTCTTGATCTATGTACAGGTTCCTCATGAACACACTTAAGTGTTCGGGAATTCTTATCCTTTGCAATGTTATCCATAATTTGTTATGATCCACACAGTCAAATGCCTTTACATAGTCAATAAAACACAGGTAAACATATTTCTGGTATTGTCTGCTTTCAGCCAGGATCCATCTGACATCAGCATTGATATCCCTTGTTCCATGTCCTCTTCTGAATCCAGCCTGAATTTCTGGCAGTTCCCTATAGATATACTGCTGCAGCTGCTTTTGAATGATCTTGAGCAAAATTTTACTTGTGTGTGATATTAATATTGTTTGATAATTTCCACATTCAGTTGGCACCTTTCCTGGGAATAGGCATAAATATGGATCTCTTCCAGTCGATTGTCCAGGTAGCTGTCTTCCAAACTTCTTGGCAGAGATGAGTGAGCACTTCCAGGGCTGCATCCATTTGTTGAAACACCTCAATTGCTAGTCTGTCAGTTCCTGGAGCCTTGTTTTTCACCAATGCCTTTGGTACAGCTTGGACTTCTTCCATCGGTTCCTGATCATATGCTACCTCCTGAAATGCTTGAATGTTGACCAATTCTTTTTGGTATAGTGACTCTGTGTATTTCTTCCATCTTCTTTTGATGCTTCCTCTGTCATTTAATATTTTCCTCATAGAATCCTTCAGTATTGAAACTTGAGGCTTGAATTTTTTTTTCAGTTCTTTCAGCCTAAGAAATACCAAGCATGTTCTTCCCTTTTGGTTTTCTATCTCCAGGTCTTTGCACACATCATTATAATACTTCGTCTTCTCAAGCTGCCATTTGAAATCTTCTGTTCAGCTCTTTTACTTCACCATTTTTTCCTTTTGCTTTAGCTACTTAATGTTCAAAAGCAAGCTTCAGAGTCTCTTCTGACATACATTTTGGTCTTTTCTTTCTTTCCTGTCTTT
>NW_004444042.1:7599759-7608447 GCF_000243295.1 Trichechus manatus latirostris
GACATACATTTTGGTCTTTTCTTTCTTTCCTGTCTTTTTAATGACCTCTTGCTTTCTTCATGTATGATGTCCTTGATGTCATTCCACAACTCATCTGGTCTTCGGTTGCTAGTGTTCAATGCGTTGAATCTATTCTTGAGATGATCTCTAAATTCAGGTGGGATATACTCAAGGTCATAATTTGGCTCTTGTGGACGGGATATACTCAAGGTCATAATTTGGCTCTTGTGGACTTGTTCTAATTTTCTTCGGTTTCAACTTGAACTTGCATATGATAGTCTGTTCTGCAGTTGACCTCTGGCCTTATTCTGACTGATGATATTGAGCTTTTCCATGGTCTCTTTCCACAGACGTAGTTAATTTGATTCCTGTGTATTCCATCTGGCAAGGTGCATGTGTATAGTCATCGTTTATGTTGGTGAAGAAAGGTATCTACAATGAAGAATTCGTTGGTCTTACAAAATTCTATCAAGTGACCTCCGGCATTGTTTCTATCACCAAGGTCGTATCTTCCAACTACTGATTCTTCTTTGTTTCCAACTTTCACATTCCAATCATAGTTTTCATCAAATATGGAAAAATTCTGCTGTTGTTCAAATATTTTTTTTACTCTCCCCACCCCTCTCCTCCTCAGATCCCAATTACACTCATATTAGACCATTTGATATTGTCTCACAAGTCAGTGAGGTTCTCTTCATATTTTTTAGGTCCCTCCGTCCCATTTTTTTTAATACTTTCAATTGCTACATTTTTCAGTGTTACTGATTTCTTCTGTAGTGTCGAATCTGCTGTAAATTCCATCTATAGTATTTTTTATTTTAGATGTTATACTGTTCATCTCTAGAAGTTCCATTTATTTCTTGTTAATATCTTCCATTTCTTTCTCATTATGCTTAGTTTTCCTTTTCCTCTCTGAATACAAGGATCATACTTATAGTAGCTATTTTAACATCTTTATCTTTACATTCCATCATCTCTGTCATTCTCTGTTTGTTTTTATTAATTTTTCTTGTGGTTCTGAATCACACTTTTCTGCTTCTTCATATGCCAAGAAATTTTTTATTGGATGCTGGACATTGTGTGTTTTCCACTGTTGAGTGCTAGATCTTGTTGTACAGTTAAATTACTTGCATATTAGTTAGATCCTTTCAAGACTTTTAATAGCTCTTTTAGGACAGATCTAAAGAATCCTTTCTTTTAGGGCTAATTTGGCCTCACTTCTAAATTGTGGTCTTTCTGGGGTCTCTACTGAATGTTCATGTATTTAGTGATATTTCTTCACAGTGGCTGGAGGAAAGTCAAATGATTTCTGGCCTGGTATGAGCACTGAGAATTGTTCATTTTACAGCTCCTTGGTAACTGTTCTTTCCTTGGAAGTTGTTTTAGTCTTGTCTTGTGGTTTAGAATTCAGCCAAAGTCAAGAAGTTTTCTGGAACTCTTTTTCTTCATAGCTTCCTCTTCTCCAGATCTCTGATTCACAAATTCCAGCTGCCCTGGCCTCTCCAAACTCTGATCTCTGTTTCTTCATCTCAGTTAGATGGCGGAACTCCATTTGGGTTCCCCTCCCTGTGCTGCAGCTTGGAAAATGTCTCAGTCTGTAAGGCGAGGCAATGTAGGGCTCATCTTGTTTCTTTTATCTCATATATCACAGTCCTATGCTACCTATTGTCCAATGCCTGAAAACAGTTGTTTCATATATTTTATCAAGTTTTCTAGTCTACAGCAGGACAACAATTACCACAGCAGTTAATATTTCTAGGTCCACAATTTGAATTTTTACAAAAACACTAAAAGGAAGCAAAGTCAGAAATCCTCATTGCTTTATTCCTTCCAAAGGGGTAGTCTATATTTCCTAAGGAAAATGAGGCCAAAAATAATAATTTGAATTTAATAGTGTGCAATATCTAAATATATTTGAAAAAGTTATTTTCCTTCTCTTTTCTAAAAAAAATCCTTAGCAATCTAGCATTCCCTTAAAGTCATTCTCCACTAATGTGAATATCTCTCTTTCCTCTACAGGCAGTAATGATGATGGGGTCATAAAATTAAGTGATTAACTTATTCACCTGTATGTTCCTCCCCTCCCACTATCCCCTTTCTATGTTTGAAAAAGGGTAATTATTCAGCTCAAGAAGTAGAGAGTTGAATTTAAGTGAAAGATAGGACTCTGTGAGTTTTAAACATGTAACTTATGGAGGATTTCATGAAAAGATCAGTTTTACAAGTAAGTACTTAGGGTTGCTGTTTTAGAAAAACTGACAGTAAGTCAGTGAGTCTTTCTCACTTAGTTTAATTTTTTCCTTTAAAGAGCATGAAGCCTTTCAAAGGAATGAAATATGGAAATACGAAAACTCTGAGAAAATCTACATGGAATAGCACAATTCAGAGCTGACAAACCTTTATAATAATACTGCTTTTGAAATAAATCCTCAAGTCTCCTTTTCTCCCACACAGTAGATTCTAATGTGAGTGTTAAATTTCTCAGTTTGCAATCAAAGAAGAACAATTACCAAAGTTCCTCAAGTTTAACAATGTATAAAATAACATCTTGTTATAGTGGAGATCACAAGGGACATTTACAGGTTAATGACAATTGTCAGCTTCCCTTCTCAAGAGACAAGTATTCTTTTTTAATTTTATCAAGTTGTTCTTTGGTTGGATTTTTTAAATCTCTTGCCTGGATTTCCATATTGGTAAGATAAGAAATAATCTAAGTATGTTCTAAAGCAGTGTACCTTACAGGGACGTAGAAATTATGGATCATCCAATATGAATACTTACAGCCAAGACATGACAACAGATTTAGGCATAAAAATAAAAAGGCAAGGAACCATGCAAACTAAGAAGAGCAGTGCAGGGACTAACAGACATTTGGGGTTAAAGAAGGAACCAACTAGAAAAAAATGTCTTTGGGGGTCTTAGCAAGATAGTCATAAAGTAAAAAATGCTTGTTATTTGTTAAATGTTATAAAGATAATTGTCAACTGTTAAAAAAGATGCTTATAAAAATAATTCATAGTAGGAGGTTTGGTTGATGCTTGAAATAATGGGTAAAATCTCTAAAACGTCTTACGAACATGACTCTGTATAACTTGAGGAGTTATTAAGAGAGGGAACTGGTACAGTAAGGAAGCAGGTGTTTTTTTTGCAAAGCTACTCAGAGCTCTACTTTGCATTGCTGAGCTGAACTTTATATGATGATGACTCCAGTGGCTTATGATCTTGCCATCTTCTGTTTCTTTCCTTATCCCTCTCTGTAATATTCTGCATCACAAATGTGAAATAGAATCATAGAATTTCAGTGTTGGAAGGGCCAGAGAGATCATACAAGCTGTCTTAATTATCTAGTGCTGCTATAACAGAAATACTACAAGTGGATGGCTTTAACAAAGAGAAATTTATTCTCTCAAGTCTAGGAGGCTAGAAGTCCGAATTCAGGGTGCCAGCTCCAGGGAAAGGCTTTCTCTCTCTGTCACTCTGGAGCAAGGTCTTTGTCATCAATCTTCCCTGGTCGAGGAGCTTCTCAGCGCAGGGACCGCACTATTCTCCTGGCTCTTGTTTCTTGGTGGTAAGAGGTCCCCATGTCTCTCTGCTCGTTTCTCTCTTTTATCTCTCAAAGGAGATTGGCTTAAGACACAACCTAATCTTGTAGATTCAGTCCTGCCTCATTAACATAACTGCTGTTAACTTCACCTTATTAACATCATAGAGATAGGATTTACAACAAATAGGAAAATCACATCAGATGACAAAATAGTGGACAATCACACAATACTTGGAATCATGGCCTAGCCAAGCTGACATATTTTTGGGGGACACAATTCAATCCATGATATTCCACCCTTTGGCCTCCCAAAATTCATGTCCTTGCCACATGTAAAACACATTCACTCCATCATATCATAGAGAAAGTCTTAATTCAACTCCAAATCCAAAATCTAAAAATTTCTCAACTGTGAAATCTAGAATACAAGTTATCTGCTTCCAAAGTACAATGGTGGAACAGGCACAAGCTAGACATTTCCATTACAAATGGGAGAAACTGAAGGGGAAGAAGGTGTAACAGGTGCCAAGCAAGTCAGCAGAACACATTACCTTAGCCCTCAAGGCTTGAAAATAATCCTCTGTTCTCTGAGACCATTTAGACAATGGCCCTGCCCTCCAGACTCCAGGTATTGGCCACTCTCTCTGGATCCTGCATGGTGGCTCCCCGGCCCTGGGCTTCAGCTCTGCTTTCCAGGCCCACTGGAATGGCAACTCTGCTCCCTCGACAATCTCATATCCTTCTAAAGTATCAGCTACCATCTAAATGCTGATGATATTCCAAATCTACATTTAATTACCTACTGGACAATTGGGTGTCTCACAGGCACACTCCAAACCCTAAAATTCTAAAAATTGACTTCATCCTCTTCTAAACACCTATCTCTGACATTTCTCAGATTGATAATACCACCATTATTTAATTATTACCCACGCCAGAAAAGTGCCTGGTATCCTTGACTATTCTCTCTCTCATTCCTCATATCTAATCAGTCACCAAGTCTTTCATTATATTTTCTAAACATTTCTTTACTGATAGTTGTTATTAGTGCCATTCAGTTGATTCTGTCATGGTGACCCCATATGAGTGGTCTGCTCCATTGGGGTTTCAAGGCTGTGACATTTTGCAAGATCTTCAGGCCTTACTTTCAAGGCACCTCTGGGTGGGTTTGAACCACCAACCTTTAGATTAGCAGTCCAGCGCTTAACCATTTGCCTAACCAGGGATCCCTCCATATCTCCTTACTATCACCATCTTAGTCCAGGCCACCACCACCTCTTTCTTCTCTCAGCTACATTGTAATTGGACTTCTTCATTCGAGTCTTGTTCCCATTTAAACAAATATTCACAATGGAGCAGAGTAATTCTTTCTTTCTCCAAAGGAAACTACTATCGTGAAATTGGTAGTTGGTGATTTTTATCATTTCCATTGTTTTATATACAGTCATACACACACATACACACACCACACACAATGTGTGTGGTGTGTGTACAATTTATAGTATTGTGGTAACCAGCCTCTAAGGTGGCTCTCTACAATCTTCACCTCTAGGCATTCAAGTCCTTGTGTAGTGCCTTCTCATGCTAAATCAGGGCTGGTCTGTATAATCAGTAGAATATAGCAGAACTGATGGTGTATAACTTCTGAGGCTATGGCACAAAAGACTTGCAGCTTCTGCCTTGTTCTCTTGGATTACTTGTTCTGGGGAAAGCCAGAACATCATGAAGACAATCCTACAGAGAAGACCAAATGAAGAAGTTGGGCCTCCCACCAACAGCCTGCCATATGAGTGAGCCACCTTAGAAGCGAATCCTTCAGCTCCCGTTCTTCAGGTGTCTGCAGCCCTAGCTGATATGGGACTATAACCTCATGAGAGACCCTGAGCCAGAAGTGCCCAGCTAAACCATTCCTGAATACCTAATCCACAGGAACTGTGAGAGGAAAACAAAGGATTATTGTTTTAAGCCACTATGTATGTATCACAGTGATTTGCTATGAAGCATTAAACACCTAATACAATATTATTTTGCATGTATTTGGACTTTATATAAATGCTCACACTGTATACAACCTTCTACAACTTGCCTTTTATGCTCAGTACTGTTTTTAAGATTTACCTAAGTTGAATCATATTTCGGGAACATTCATTTAAACTCCTATATAGAATTTAATTGTATAAACGTACCACAATTTATTTACCTATTGAAAAAACAGGTTTTTTTTTCTTTCCTATTATAAATAAAAAGAAGTCTAGGAGAGAGTTAGCAGCTCTATTCAATTTTTTAGTTTCTGAGGTAAATCTGGCCAACTTTTTTTTTTTCCTTTTAGAGCTTTATGCTTCACATTTTACTCCTTAAGCCATCTGGAATTTACTTTTGTGAGGTAGAGAAGTCAATTGTAACAGCACCATTTACTGAACAGTCTGCCCTTTCTTTTCTGATTTACAATGCTAATTCTATCACTTGTCAAATTTCCACATAAGCACGGTTTCTCTAATTTGATCTAACAATCTTTCCTGCAGCAATACCTGACTGTTCTGATTATTATAGTTTTAAAATATGTCATAATATCTGGTTTAGGTAAACTTTTTCTTATTTTTCTATTCTAAATTTATCTTAGTTAATTGCATAGTTTTACTCTTCCATATGGTATTTTAAAATAAATTCATCAGTTCCTGTTGAGATTTTGATAAGCATTGCATTGAATTTCTAAATTCATCTGGGGAGAATTGATAATTTTTACAATGTTGTCTTTATATCCGTTAACACAGTGTAATCCTGTATTTATTCAAAACTTCTTTTATGTCCTTCAATAAAGTTCATTCTTCTCAATGAAAGTCTTGCAGATTTTTTTTTTACTAGTTTCATCCCTAGATATCTTCAAATAATTTATTTTTAGTAATCACTTCTACATTCATAAATATAATCTCAATAATGATATGCTTTTTTCTTATGCACTTTACAATTTTTTTGGTCCTTTTAAAATTAGTTTATGAAAATAATTACTAATAAATGTCAAAAACATTTGTGCTAAATAAAAGGTCATCTCTCTTCTATTCATCTACTCATTCTACTGAGAATTAAGTATTTGGGTTTGGTAGAAATTAAATCCTGATTTATTATATCATTCCAAACTTTTTCAAGAATAATGCTTTTGATGCTGCTGCTGTGGAAGTAACCTTTAATTTTCGGGTAGGGAAAAGCTGAATACAATTCCAAAGTACCCAAAAAAAAACCAAACCCGTTGCCGTCAAGTCAGTTCCAATTCATAGTGACCCTATAGGGCAGAGCAGAATTGCCCTACAGGGTTTCCAAGGGCCTGATGGATTCAAACTGCCGACCTTTAGCAGCTGTAGCTCTTAACCACTATACCACCAGAGTTTCCAAAGTACAGACAATAGAATACAGTAGAAAAATTACCAGTTTTGGAATCTCAGATTTGGTAGTACTCAAGCTCTACCACAAGGAGACATCTTGGATCCACGAGCACATTACTGAATGTAACTGACCCTCAGTTCCTTCACCTATAATGTGGGGATACTAATACAGCATAAGGCTGCTGAGAAAAGTCAGTGAGAATACATGTGAAAGTGCCTGGTTTAACAGTTTCCCTTGCATTTCCCAAAATTTAAGGTTTAAAAATTGAAAGTCTAAAATCATATAACACATCTTTGAGAAAATTTCCTATCATCTCTTTAAATGCCAAGAGAAAAAAAGATGATTTGTTCCACTGAAGGGAACAAAGTGCAAAAGGGTATAAGTTACACAAACCAACTCTGTTTCTTAATATTTTTGGATAGCTGAACTTTTTGAGAATCTGATGAAGCTATGGATTCCTCCCTCAGCCTTATTTCCCATTAAATCCAAATTATTTATACATTAAAACTGTAGATGTAATTTATTTTATTGCACTGGAAATGGATTTCCTTCATATAGCCAAATTTTAAAAACAAATTGTTACAAAAACTGAAGTTTTTCTTCTTCATTTTTAAGCCAAAATTAACGGATACTTCCTGTTTTTTTTTTAAGAAAAATAAACCAAAATGTACAAATTAAACAGAAAAAAAACTTTAATTCTATATAAAAGAACATTTCAATTCCAAGACTGCTACTGTTTGGCTTGAATAAAGAAGTTACATAATGACCTAATTTTGGAACACGGTATAACTTGAATATCATCTTTCATATCTAAAAAACTGTATCTTTTAATTTTGATGAAAAGAAGTGGTGAAAACTAACTCAGAAAGATACATGGTAACAAAGATTATCAAAGATCACTTTGCCAGATGATGCTAGGTTAGGCTTGTGCAAGGTATTTAAGAATTCTCTAAGACTCTTATTAGAACTGAATTCATATAACCATTTGATGCTGTATCAAAAGCGAAAAGATCACAAACCCAAGTTTCAATTTCAAGGTTTTCTGAGAGGAGGGACTTTCCAGGA
The DNA here is from genome assembly GCF_000243295.1 of Trichechus manatus latirostris. Taxonomy (NCBI): domain Eukaryota; kingdom Metazoa; phylum Chordata; class Mammalia; order Sirenia; family Trichechidae; genus Trichechus; species Trichechus manatus. The sequence continues at coordinate 7,607,747 of NW_004444042.1, forward strand.
ACTCTGGGGTTTTTCTAAATGCCTGCAGAGAAATCAACAAAGCTTTTCATTCATGACTAGCCTCCAGAGAAATACTTTCTCTAGCAGAATTCACAAGGTCCATTTCTAATTACCTATTTCAGAGAGACAGTTTGGCCAAAAGGGTTCAGGTTTTTCTGCCACATCCATAATAACAACTAACCAAAACCCACTGCCGTCGAGTCGATTCCAACTCATAGCGACCCTACAGGACAGATTAGAACTGCCCCAAAGGGCTTCCAAGTTGCGGCCGGTGGATTCAAACTGCTGACCTTTTGGTTTGCAGCCGTAGCTCTTAACCACTATGCCACCAGGGCTTCCTAATAACGACTACAAGGTCTTAAATTGGAAGATTATGCTCATTCATAAAGCCTCAAATAACTCCCAAGTAAATCAAGCCATGAATAAGTTCCTCCTCGCGTGAACCTTTTCTCTTAAAAAGCAAAACTTCTGCCCAAAGTTTAATCAAACAGAAGAATTTTATATTTTGGTCCTTTTTCTTGATAAAACCTTGTTCTCATGAAATTTTGTTTTTTTGTTTTTGTTTTTTTTTATTGTACTTCAGGTGAAGGCTTACAGAACAAATAGTTTCTCATGGAACAGTAGTACACATATTGTTTCATGACATTGGTTAACAACCCCACCCACAACATGTCAACCCTCTCCCTTCTCGACCTTTTTTT
>NW_004444042.1:7608547-7633720 GCF_000243295.1 Trichechus manatus latirostris
TTTTTTTTTTTTTGGTGAAAATATACATAGCCAAAGATACACCATTTCAAAAATTTCTACATGCACAGTTCAGTGACCTCGACTATGCTCTTCCAATTGTGCTGCTATTCTTACTTTAGTTGAAGGCTTACAGAACAAAATAGTTTCTCATTTAACAGTTAGTACACGTTGCCCTATGACAATGGTTAACCTCACAACACATCAACACTATCCTTACTCAACCTTGGGTTCCCTATCACCAGCTTTCCTGTCCCCTTCTGCCTTCTGGCCCTTGTCCCTGGACCGCTGTACCTCATTAGTCCCATTTGGTTTTATGGGGCTGTCCACTCCCCAGCTGAATCATGAAATTTAAAAAAAAAAAATTTAATTGTGCTTTAGGTGAAAATTTACAGCTCAAGTTAATTTCTCATTCAAAAACTTATACACATTGTTTTGTGACATTGGTTGCAATCCTCACAATATGACAGCATGTCCTCTTTTCTACCCTGGTTTCCCTGTGTCCACTTGTACAGTTCCTCCTGTCCCTTCCTGCCTTCTCATCTTGCTTTTGGACAGGAGTTGCCCATTTGGTGTCCTACATTTGATTGAATTAACAAGCACGTTCCTCACGTGTGTTATTTTTTGTTTTATAGTCCTTCCTAATCTTTGTCTGAAAAGTGGGCTTTGGGAGTGGTTTCAGTTCTGAGTTAGCAGAGGATCCAGGGGCCATAGTTTCGGGGGTTCCTCCAGTCTCTGTCAGACCAGTGAGTCCGGTCTTTTATCGTGAATTTGAATTTTGTTCTATATTTTTCTCTCCTTCTGTCCCGACTCTCTTGTGATCCCTGTCAGAGCGGTTGGTGATGGTAGCCAGGCACCATCTAGTTGTGCTGGACTCAGTCTGGTGGAGGCTGTGGAAGTTGTAGTCCATTAGTCCTTTGGGCTAATCTTTCCCTTGTGTCTTTGGTTTTCTTCATTCTCCTTTGCTCCAGATGGGGTGGGACCAGTGGAATATCTTAGATGGCCACTCACAAGCTTTTAAGACCCCAGACACTACTCACCAAAGTAGGATGTAGAACATTTTCTTTATAAACTATGTTACGCCAGTTGAGCTAGATATCCCCTGAGATCATAGTCCCCAGCCCTTAGCCGAGTAATTTGGTCCCTCAGGGAGTTTGGATGTGTCTATGAAGTTTCCATGACCTTGCCTTAGTCAAGCTGTGCTGACTTCCCAGTAGTGTGTACCATCTTACCTTTCACTAAAGTTACCACTTATCTATTTAGTGTTTTTCCCTTCCCACCCCTCCCCTCCCTTGTAAGCATCAAAGATTGTTTCTTTCTTTGTGTAAACCTTTTCATGAGTTTTTATAATAGTGGTCTCATACAGTATTTGTCCTTTTGTGACTGACTTATTTTACTCAGCATAATGCCCTTCAGATTCTGGATGCCCTTTATTTCTTTTTCTTGCCTTATTGCTCTAACTAGGACTTCCAGCATGATGTTGAATAAGACTGGTGATAAAGTACATCCTTGTCTGGTTCCAGTTTTCAAGGGGAATGCTTTTGGTCTCTCTTAGAATGATGTTGGCTGGTGGTTTTGTATTAATGCCCTTTATTATGTAGAGGAATTTCCCTTCTATTCCTATTTTGCTGAGAGTTTTTATCAGGAATGTTTGTTGGACTTTGTCAAATGCCTTTTCTGGGTTGACTGATAAAATCATGTGATTATTTTCTTTTGTTTTATTTATGTGGGGGATTACATAGATTGATTTTCTAATGTTGAATCACCCTTGCATACATATTACGAATCCCACTTGGTCATGATGTATTATTTTTTTGATATGCTGTTGAATTCGTTGGCTAGAATTTTGTTGAGGATTTTTGTGTCTATACTTATGAGGGATGTTGGTTTGTAGTTTTCTGTTTTTGTGGTGTCTTTGCCTGGCTTTGGTATCAGGGTAATGCTGGCTTCACAGAATGAGTTCAGGGGTATTCCTTCATTTTCTACACTCTGAAATAGCTTGAGTAGTACTGGTGTTAGCTCTTCTCTGAAAGTTTGGTAGAATTCTCCAGTGAAGCTATCCGTGCCAGGGCTTTTTTTTGTTGTTGTTGGGACGTTTTTTATTTATTTATTTTTATTACCTCTTCAATCTCTTCTTTTCTTATGGGTCTGTTTAGTTTTCTACCTCAGTTTGTGTTAGTTTAGGTAGGTAGTATGTTTCTAGAAATTTGTCTATTGTCTCTAGGTTTTCAAATTTGTTGGAGTATAATTTTTCATAGTATTCTGTTCTGATCCTTTTATTTCAGTTGGGTCTGTTGTGATATCATCTGTCTCATTTCTTATTCAAGTTTACTTGCTTCCTCTCCTGTTTTACTTTTGTCAGTTTTGCCAATGATTTGCTGATTTTGTTGATCTTTTCAAAGAACCAACTTTTGGTCTTATTGATTCTTTCAATTGTTTTTCTGTTCTCCATTTCATCTATTTCTGCTCTAATCTTTATCATTTCCTTTCTTCTGGTGCCTGAGGGCTTCTTTTGTTGGTCTCTTTCATTTGTTTGAGTTGTAGGGTTAATGTTTTGACTTGGGGCCTTTCTACTTTTTTGATGTGTGCATTTATTGCTATAAATTGACCTCTAAGTACTGCTTTTGCTGAATCCCAAAGGTTGTGAAAAGTTTTGGTAAGATGTGTTTCATTCTCATTTGATTCTATGAATTTTTTATTCCATCCTTGATTTCTTCTATTACCCTGTTTCTTTACTGGTGCATTTAGGCCATTTACATTCAATGCAATTATTGACAGGTATAAGTTTACTGCTGTCATTTTGTTGTATTATTATTTTTTGTGGTGTTGACAGTTTCTTTGTTCCACTTAGTTTTCTGTGCTGAGTTCTTTTTGTTTATGTATTTTCTTTTCATCTCTTTCATTATTGTTGATTTTGTGTTTGCTGAGTCTTTAAGTTTTTCTTCTTTTTTGATGGGTATTTTTACTAGCTTCCTTTGTGGTTACCTTGAAATTTACCAATCAGTCTTTTATGTCTTGAAACTGCCCTGACTTTCTTTTCATACGGAAGTTCTATGGCTACACCATTTATTCCCTCTTTTTTTGTTTTGACTTTGTTGTCATTTACAATTGACATCTCTGGTTCCCTATTTTCCATCATTTAGTTTGTTTTATATTTGTGAATTCCCTATCTGGGTTGATATCTGGTTGATCTGTCCTGTGTCCTAGTCTTGGATTGTTGTCTGATGTTGTTGGTTCTCTAACCGGCAGTCTGCTTTAATATTTCTTGTAATTTTGGTCTGTTTTTTACATAGTCCCTTAACTTCTGTTTATCTGGAAATGACCTGATTTCATCATCGTATTTGAGAGACAATTTTGCTGTATATATAATTCTTGGTTAGCAATTTTGTTTCCCTTCAAGGCTTTATATGTCATCCCATTGCTTTCTTGCCTACATGGTTTCTGCTGAGTAATCAGAGCTTAGTCTTATTGGTTCTCCTTTGTTGGTGACTTTTCATTTATCTCTAGCTGCTCTCAGGATTTTTTCTTTGTTTTGGATTTGGCAAGTTTGATTACATGTCTTGGTGACTTTCTTTTGGGGTCTGTCCTGTATGGGGTTCGTTGAGCTTCTTTGATAGCTATCTTCTCATCTTTCAGGATATTAGGGACATTTTCTGCCAGCAAATCTTTGACAATTCTCTCTGTGTTTTCTGTTATCCTCTCCTGTTCTGGTACTCTGATCACTCGTAGGTTTTTCCTCTTGACAGTATCCCACATAATTCTTAGGCTTTCTTCATTCTTTTTTCTGATTCTTCCTCAAACAAATTGCTGTCCAGGGATTTATCTTTAATCTCACTAATTCTGACTTCCATTGCTTCAATTCTGCTCCTATGACCTTCTATTGAGTTGTCTAATCCTGAAATTTTATTGTTAATCTTTTGTATTTCTAGATGCTGTTTTTGTATGGTTTCTGGCAGCTTGTTTATTCTGTCATTTTGTTCTTGGATTGTTTTCCTGAATTATTCCATTCCTTTGTCTGTGTGTTTCTTTGTTTGGTCTGTGTTTTGCCTGATCTCCTTCTTGATATATTGGGGAGCTCTGAATATTAGTCTTTTGAATTCTTTATCAGGTAGTTCCATTGCCTTATCTTCCTCCCAGAAGGTTTTCTGGTTCTTTATCTTGGTTGCTTGCTGGAGTCATCTTGTCTTGCTTCTTTATGTGATTTGATATTGACTGTTGTCTCTGAGGCATCAATAAGTTATTACATTTATTTATTTATTGTATTTTTGTTTACTGCATCCTGAATTTTTGTTTTGTTTTGATATGTCCAAGTAGGCTGGGTGTGTGTGCTACTCTGGTCGTAATACGGCCTCTTTGAGGCTTTCACCTCCTGTCTCCAGGTGGTCAGAGCAGCTACTAGGCGTGTGAGCCTGGAAGTCTGTTTACTACTCTTGTGGGGGTGCTGAAGATATAGGTGGCGTTATTGGTGAGGTGATGAATCTGTCCTGCTGGACACCTGGCCGTGGGTGCCGGGGATTTCTCCCTGGTCATTGGGTTGGGTGTTGTGTGTGTGCTCACTACCTACCAGTTGCCTGGGATGCAGGCACCTGGGTTGTCGGTCATCGAGTGTGTGGTGCGGAGACTCTCATCTACTGTCCTGGGCATGCAGGGCTGCGTAGCCATTTTCAGAACAGACACAAGTCTCTGGTTGCAGTGGGAGGCAATGTAGGGGCCAAGGCAGGGGGCTGTTGGCTGCCTCTGGGTGCCTGGATGGAGGGCTTGCCCCCATTCACTAGACAGCGAAGTGAGGGGGTAGCGCAGCTGGTTGTTGGGCACCTGGTGCCGGCTGGAAGGATTAGGGGGTGCCACTAATTCTCAGTCCTCTTTCGTGGGAGGCTAGATGGAATGGGTGGTACTGCTGGCCCTTAGGCCCCTGGTGTAGGTGGGTGAGGCCCTTTCTTAGGCGGCAAGGTGGTGTCAAATGTCACAAGTCTGCAGCTCCCACTTGGCTGCTGTAGGTGAAAATGGACTTCAAGTAGACGCCCTGCCCGTTGTTGTCCTAATGAGGGTGAGCTGGGTCAGCCAGCAAGGCACTGGTGTGGATGACTGGTGGGGATGAAGGGTGCTACAAGTCCGTGAACTCCCTATGTCAGTGGTTGGGCAAAGGAGTGCCTCCAGACCGGACCATGAGTTCCCAGCTTGTTGAATGCCAATGGACTGGTGTCGGAGTGGTCGTGGGGATGGATGAGGAGAAGAGAGTGCTCCTCAGCTGTGGTGCTCTGGTGGGGGAAGAGCTATGGTGTGTTCCACGGTGGGTTGGGAGCTCGTACTTAACTTTCACAGGTATGCAGTTGCTTCTGTTTGGCTTTGGAGGTGCGTGCAGATTCACTGCTGCTTGGCTGCATCAAATGGAGTGGGTTTTGTCTTGGGATGTTGCTGCTTCCCTCAACTTGTGTGCACTGGGCAGATTAAGCTAGCAGGACGCCGGTGATCCCACAATCCATAATTCCCCATTTCCCCTGTTTTTGAATTGTCTCTCCTTTTACCTGTTGCTCAGTCCGATTCTTCAGCTTTGTTTTTGATGCTCTGAGTTCCCAGATTGTCATACATATCTGATTCACTTGTTTTTTGGTCTTTGTTGTCAGAGGGACGACATGAAGCATCTGACTATTTCGCCATCTTGGCCCCGCCTCCTGTGCTCATGAAATTGATTACTTCTATGGTAGCAGAGGAACCCCTGGTGGCATAGTGGTTAAGAGTTTGGCTGCTAACCCAAAGGTCAGCAGTTCGAATCCACCAGGCGCTCCTTGGAAACCCTATGGGGCAGTTCTACTCTGTCCTATAGGGTTGCTATGAGTCAGAATCAACTCGACAGCAGAGGGTTTTGGGATGGTAGCAGGCAAAACTTCTTTCAGAAATGCTGGAAAATCCTTCAATGCCAGTATGCACCAATGAAAAAAGCAGTGAGTTAGGACGAGTGGAGCACCCTCCTTTCTCCTCTGAGGCAATAAGTACGCATGCTGCTAACTTTGGAAGATGCACCATGTGTGCAGAGTACCAAGTATCTTTTGGCAAAAATTTAACACTCTTTCAAATATGTTGATAGCCTTTAATGCTAACAGCTTATTTTCAAAAAGAAACTCACATATTAGGAATTTTTCTTTGATTGTCAACATGTACATTATCAACCAAAAAAACTAGAAACTAACTGCCTAGGGCAATATCAGTATTTCTATCAAGTTGAATCCCAGAGGGAAATGGGGCAATTGCCAATTCCCTAAAAACTTGTTTCAAAATAGTGGAATAAGCGATGGCAATTCTGGAATGGATGACATCATCTGAAATTTGACATAAATTTGCTTCCACGCCACACTAAGCCAGCTTGATCACTGTCAACACATAAAAGTCTTTCTAATCTCGTGTGGCTGTTTTTCTTGGTAATGTGAAAAGTCAATCCTAGAGAATGTTTCAAGACAAGGCTTTTGTGATAGAACAAGTTCATCCACATTTTGGTAGTTTTCAAACTGAAATTTCTACTTACAAAAAAAAAAAAAAAAACATCCAAACTGTCTAATATATTTTAAAAATGGAAAAATATAAGGTGCCACCCTTCAGCTTTCCCAGCTTCATATTTAGGTTGTTGAGGACTTTGGTACATAAAAACACCGAGGCTTTGTATCTTATCATCTTCAGTGATTAAACAACTTCATTACTTTCATTTCTTTTTTTTGTTGCCAAATCTTTCTTAAGTTGGAAAGGAAGATATATACTGATGGGGCATGTTGTCTTTAATGATGCAAAAATGTTTTAGATGCCTGTAATATGACAATGATAATAATTATAGAGTTTCCAACTGTTTATAGCAGCAGCCATTAATAACACAACTTGACTTAAAAAAAAAAAACTCCCCATTCTCCCAAAGCTTTTTAAAAGTAACAGGAAAAAATTTAGAATATTTAGAATATATACACAAGGTAAATAGTCAAATTTTTTAAATGGGCAGAGATTTGAATACACATTTTACCAAAGAAAATATTTGAACACAATGAATAATACTATATATTCTCTAGAATGTTTATAATCAAAAAGATTAACCATACCAAGTGTTGGGGAGGATGTGGAGAAACTGGAACACTTATACACTGCTAGTGGGAATGTAAAGTGGCACAGACATCTGGGAAAACAGTGTAGTTAAACATACACTTATCGTATGACCCAACCATTCCACTCTTAGGTTTCTACCCAAGAGAAGTGAAAACATATGGCCACACAAAGACTAATGAGTAAAATTTGACAGCAGCATTAATCATTAACAGTCAAAAACAAAACAATCCAAATGTCCCTCATTCGGTGAATAAACTAACAAAATCTGGCATTTCTATACACTGGAATATTATTCAGCAATAAAAATAAAGGAATGAATTACAATATGTCTAACAAGTTGTTGTCGAGTTGATTCCAACTCATGGCGACCCTATGAACCCTATGTATGTCAGAGAACTGTGGTCCATAGGGTTTTCAATGGCTGACTTTTTTTTTTTAAATTTTTTTTATTGTTGTAGTTTAAATGACGTTTACATTTCAAGTTAATCTCCCACACAAAAACTTATCCATACATTGTTATGTGGACCCTAATTGCTCACCCCATACTGTGACAGCACACACCTCCTTTCCACCCTTGATTACCCATGTCCATTCAACCAACTCCTAACCCTCTCTGCCTTCCCATCTCACCTCTGGACAGAAGCTGCCCATTTAGTCTCTTGTATCTACTTGAGCCAAGAGGCCCACTCCTCATGAGTATCACTTTATGTCCCACAGTCCAGTCCAATCCCTGTCTGAAAAGTTGGCCTCGGAAACTGTTTTAGTTCTGGGCTGATAGAGAATCCAGGGGCCATGCTTTCCGGGGTTCCTCCAGTCTCAGTCAGACCATTAAGTCTGGTCTTCTTACTAGAATTTGAGTTCTGCACCCCACCTTTCTCCTCCTCCATCAGGGACTCTCTGTTGTGTTCCCTGTCAGGGCGGTCATTGGTGGTAGCCAGGCACCATGGTTCTTCTGGTCTCAGGCTGATGAAGTCTCTGGTTTATGTGGCTCTTCATGTTTCTTGGGCTACTCCTTTCCTTACGTCTTTGGTGTTCTTCGTTCTCCTTCACTCCAAGTGGTTGGGACCAACTGATGCATCTTAGATGGCCACTTGCAAGCTTTTAAGACCCCAGACTCCACTCACCAAAGTAGGATGCAGAACATTTTCCTAATAAGCTTTGTATGCCAATTGACCTAGATGTCCCCTGAAAGCATGGTCCTGATACCCCTACCCCTGCTACTCTGTCTCTCAAAGTGTTTGACTGTATTCAGGAAACTTCTTAGCTTTGGTTTAGTACAGTTGTGCTGACTTCCCCTGTAGTGTGTGCTGTCCTTCCCTTCACCTAATATAATTTTTACCTACTGTCCAGTTAGTAAATAATCCTCACCTTCCCTACCAACCCTCGTAACCATCAAAGAATGTTTTCTTCTATGTTTAAACCTTTTCTTGAGTTCTTATAATAATGGTCTTGTACAATATTTGTCCTTCTGTGACTGACTAAATTCACTCAGCATAATGACCTCCAGCTTCCTCCATGTTATAAAATGTTTCATGGCTTCATCGTTGTTCTTAATCATTGCATAGTATTCCACTGTGTGGATATACCATAATTTGTTTATCCATTTGTCCGCTGATGGGCATCTAGGTTGTTTCCATCTTTTTGCTATGTGAACAGTGCTGCAATGAACATGGGTGTGCATATATCTATTCGTGTGACAGCTCTTATTTCTCTAGGATATATTCCAAGGAGCGGGATAGCTGGATCACATGGTACTTCTATTTCTAGCTTTTAAAGGAAGCGCCAAATAGATTTCCAAAGTGGTTGTACCAGTTTACATTCCCATCAATAGTGTATAAGTGTTCCAGTCTTTCCACAACCTCTCCAGCATTTATTATTTTGTGGTTTTTGGATTAGTGCCAGTCAATGACTGACTTTTTGGAAGCTGATCTCCAAGACTTTCTTCCCAGGCATCTCTGGGTGGACTCAATCACCAACCTTTCAGTTAGCACCCGAGAGCATTAACAGTTTGCCCCACCCAGGGACTCCACAACATAAGCTACAATGTGGATAAACCTGAAAAGGATTATGCTATGTAAAAGAAACTAGACGCAAAAGACTACATATTGTATGAGTCCATTTACATGACAATTTTAGGAACATTTTAGCTTTTAACAACAGAGACAGAAAGCAGGTCAGTGGTTGCCTGGGGCTGAGGATGGGAACAAGGATTGATTGCAAAAGGGAATTTTTAGGAGTGAACGAAGTGTTTTAAAGCTAGGTTGTTGCGATGCTTACACTACAATGGGTGACTTTTATGGTATGTAAAATGTATCTCATCCCTAGGTGGTACAAATAGTTAATGAGTTTAGCTGCTAACCAAAAGGTTGGAGGTTCCAGTCCAGTCAGAGGCTCTGTGGAAGAAAGGTCTGGCAATCTACTTCCAAAAAAATCATCCACTTACGGAGCACAGTTCTACTCTGACACACATGGGGTCGCCATGAGTCAGAATCAATTCAATGGTTAAGTGGTTAAAACTATATTTCAATAAAGCTTTTTTTAAAAAAAAGTAATAGGAAAGAAGTTTTTTAAATTGAGGGTGTATGTCTGGTTCCCAGAACCAATCATGACTATGAATTTATACACAATCACTAGTTGGGTTAACTCAACAGATGATTAGTATTTTTATGCAAATAATGCATGCCTTCTACATTTGTTTGCCAACCACTCCCTCCCCGTGAGGTATTTTCAGAAGCACGGCTATGCCAATTTTTTTTTAACATGTTCCTGTAAAAAAAATTAGTATAGTGTGCTTACAAAAATACCTTGTGGCAAGAGTTTTTAGTGGGTAAGTACTATTTCTATAGGGTAAACACATTTTTCTCTTGAAGGTGGTAACTTACCTCCATTTTACAGATGAGAAAACTGAGGTTTTGAGAAGTTAATTACCTTGCCTAAGCTTATAAGGCTGGTAAATGGTAAAAACGGATGCACACCTAGGTTTGCTTGAATCCAGAGCTCTTAATCTCTATGCATAATGCCTCTCATGTAAGGAAATATGGATATGGGTATGTGCATGTGTACCTGAGTGCAAAGTATCCCAAAGGGTTCTAAAGTTGGGGTCCATGAGACCAGAGATTCCATGGTTTGGTTTGAGGGAGCGTATAATCACTATGAAACTGTACGTAAAATTTTCTATGTGTATATATGATTTTTTCTAAAGGAGAAGTCTGGAGCTTTCATTAGATCTCATAAGTATCTGTGATACAAAAAAGATTAAGAACCTGTTAGACACATGGGGTCGCCATGAGTCGGAATCAATTCAATAGCAACTAACGATAACTAAAAGCACGACTGCTTTAGTAGGGAGGCTAAATATTAATGATAATTTATTTACTTTATAACCAGTTATCATAACAATAAATTCCTGAGACACCTAGTTATAGATATATGATACCACAATTATATAATGTGGTATTTTAGACTTTGTACTTTTAAAACCAGCCATTAAAAACCCTGTAGAGCACAGTTCTACTCTGACACACATGGGGTCGCCATGAGTCAGAAATGATGGTAGCTAAAACAAAACAAAAAAACCTAAAAGAACAACAACAAAAAGGGATCAAGTCCTCATTTGATACTGAATATGACTTGGCAGTCACCACAAAACAGTGAATGATGGTGAAGATGTTTGTTACTGGTGGCTAAGCTATTTACTGAAGTCTCTGTGTATTAAGCAGACTTTTCTCATATGCTATATTTATCTAAGGTAGAATTAATTTAAAAGTATAAAATAAGAAAGAGGAGTCCTGGTGGTGCAGTGGTTAAGCAAAAGATTGATGGTTCACACCCACCAGCCGCTCGGCAGAAGAAAGATGTGGCAATCTGCTCTTGAAAAGATTAAAAACCCTTTGCCATTGAGTTGATTCCGACTCGTAGCGACCCTTTAGGACAGAATAGAACTGCCCCATAGGGTTTCCAAGGCTGTAAATCTTTATGGAAGCAGACCGCCACATGTTTCTCCCTCAGAGCAGCTGGTGAGTTCAAACCGTCGACCTTTTGGTTAGCAGCCAAGCACTTAACCACTGTGCTACCAGGGCTCCTTCCGAAAAGTTTCAGCCTTGGAAACTCTACGGGGCAGTTCTATCCTGTCCTATAGAGTCGCTATGAGTCGGTATTGATTCGATGGCAACAGGGTTTACTGGTAAAAATATTGGGAGATTCTCATTTTTTTGTCAAGCTGGTGTCCTTTTAGCTTTTGTAAAAAAGAAATTGTCTTTAACCCCTCATGTAACATAGGCACAACGTAGCAGCATTTATGTCGTGGATAACATTCAGTCAGGTGCCCCAGTACAACTGTGTCATTGTTAAATTATTGCAACACTTCCATACAGACTGGTATACAGAATAACAGGAACTGCATTAAGTGGTAAAATTAATAATATAAATTCCAATATGAATTCATTAATTCAAATTAACTGCCATTGGCTATCATAACAACCGCTGGTATATGAGTCTCCTGTTGTAGCACGACTTAGTTATACTGAATATATACAGCTTATTGAAATATACTGATATATACTGACACTGAATATGTTAACAATTTCAGACAATATTAAATGGCTAGAATTTTTTTGGAATGAAATGCTGTTACTTCAGCAAAAGCCGAGAGAGGATTCAGCACTATAAACAATATTTTACATTGACAGAAATTTTCTCTTTATTGAAATTACCTAATGATGTCACCCAGCAGTGGTAATGGAAGAAGATGATGGCACCTCGGAGCAGTGCTGATATAGATGTGGGTAGCTCCCATTTTGCTGCTTAGTGGACCAAGATAGTGTCAGGGGTAAGAGTATTAACCATGCATTGCTTTGGAGGGGCCTAAGGACTAAATAGGAGCCCTGGGGGGCGCAGTGGTTAAGAGCTCAGCTGCTAACCAAAAGGTCGGCAGTTCGAATCCACCAGCTGCCCCTTGGAAACCTCATGGGGCAGTTGTATTCTCTCATATAAGGTCGCTATGGGTCGGAACTGACTTGATGGCAAAGGGTTTGGTTTTATTTTGCTAAGGACTAAATGGACTAGGTAGCATGGGCAGGTAGCATTATGTTCATGTGGGAAGTGTTGGCATCTAGGTACACAATGAATCTTGACTGGGAGCAACACACGTACCTGTCCTCTGGCCCCAACGAAATGATGAGTGCTGCTTTTTAATTTTTAATTTATATATTAATTTATATTACTTAACCAGTTCTTTATGCCTCTAGAGACAGGAAAAAGAAACTCAGCTAACATTTTCCTTGTTTTGCTTCTGGTCTATTTTCCCTTTCAACCTTGTCATACTACAAGTGAGTAAATACAATGAATATTCCTCTAACTTTAGAGGATTTAGCAAATATGAGTACACTCTCGATATAGTCAGATAACTGAACAGCTTTTTTTGGGGGGGCATCTGATAACACTGCAAATATCTATATTGATTAAATACAGGAGATCCTAGGATTTTCATGCTTCATCTTTTGGGGTTTCTTCAGCATTAGAGGTCCTTGCAAATTTACAGGGTGCTCTTTCTATGGTTGCTGTGCCTATGAATTAATGTTTAAAAGGGTGAAATTAGAGTCCTATCAAACAGAAATATATTAAACAGTCATCCCTAATCTGAGCAAACCAAACTGAAAATGTGTGATATTATGTAAGAGAAATGACAAGAATTATGAACAAATCTACCTCTACTACTGGAAAAACAAGCACAGCTTAGCTTCTGCTGCCAGTTTGTAGCATCATGGACATTTACAAACAACTGCATGTGCTTCCCAAACACGTGTTCATCCCTTCCCACATCAAAGAATACTGCAGCCCTGAGCCCAAGGGAAGAAAAATAAGCAAGAGTAGGAGGTCCCAAGCTTTGAACTGCTTCTGTCTAGGCTCTGATGCCACCAAGGTGCTGGAGTATTTGATCACAATCCGAAATGTGAAGACCCAACGGGTAGGAAATACAAAACATGGTGCTTCTGTGACCTTCACATGAACTACATCCCCAGTTCTAAAACATACATGAAAAGGCAGAGAGTACTAGTCTATGACCTATGACTTGAAGGGTCTATTCGTTTTTCTTCCTGACTTCTCTAAATTCACTAGTGTATAATTAATCCTTATCCAAATTTTACTTCCCTCCTTTGGCTCTCTCTTCTCTCTCTGACTTCCAAGCCCTCCTTAAGTGAAAGAGTATGGTTTATAAATTTGTATGTTAGAGAATGGGAAACACTGGGCTAAGGAAAAAACCCCCAAAACAAAAAAAAAATGCCACTAGACATAAAAAACGGATTTGCCAAAACTCACCATCAGAGGGCACAACAGTACTGCAATAAACAACTCCCAAATTCTGCCAGGAAGAAAGCCTCTGGTGCACCTAGAAAATTAAAAAAGACATTTACTGTCAGGACGGAACAACAAATGTTATATACATATGCGTGTGTATATAATAAATAATAGCTTTTTGATTACTTAAGTAATTCATATTCTTTGTAGAAAAGTGAATACAAATCAAAGAAAATAGTAGTCTCCAAAACTGCTATTATTCTATCTAATAGTAGGGAACATTTTGGTGTGTTTTCAAGATCACATACAAACAACTCAGAAAAGGAGGGTAAGAATGGTTGCACAACTTGAATGTAATCAATGTCACTGAATTGTACATGTTGGAACTGCTGAATTGGTGTATGTTTTGCTGTGTATATTCTTGACAATAAAAATAAAATAAATCACTGAAAAAAGATTACATACAAACACATTTTCACACACACAAATGCTATATTAAACAAAATTAGAATTATACTGTATAAATCTGTATAAATTTTTTTTACATTATTATTATTATTAAAAAAAAACCTTAATATTGATTTTAAGCACTATGAGGTCTAAACCTTCTTACTTCTTCTTCTTCCTGCTTAGTTTCAGACCTGTATTTCCTTCCTATCTTTTACTAGGTATAAGTTGGCTACTAAGTAGCTATATCATGAATCCTGCTGTTACTGGATCTGTATCTGTTCACTCTCCCTTTTTTTAACTTTGGACAGGCAACTTCGGAAGAGTGTTAGAAATCACTCACATGCATAACTGCCTTTGCTATTTCCTCAAAGAGTAATGTCACTACGGAACTAGGTTTGGAATTCAGGTTCTCACAATTAAAATAAGTTTCAGGAAGAATACTGAATATGCTGCTGACTTGCCAAATGCTTAATTCATGCCTTCCTACCTTTTACTTTCCTAGTATCAAAGGAGGAGGAAGCAAGGAAGACATTAACTGACTAAAAACGAATGTGTTAGCCTCAGACATTATATTCCACTCATCAGCCCAAAGTAAAATCACTTAGGGCTCCACGACAACGCACACCTTAACACAACAATGCCCATGACAGACATAGCCTTCATGTATCATTAAGCCACATCCTTTCACTTAAAACAGCACACAGGAATGTGAAGACAGACACTTATAAATCATTTAAAATTACTTGAGGCTTAATTCACAGCTGATCATGGCACACTAAATGCTGTCGTTGAGAAATCTCTGAGTTAATGTACACAACGTTTGCTGATCCTTTCTGTAGAACATTGCCTCTGTAGTTTTGGGATAGTTCACTTTCTCAAAGCCCTTCCAAGATAACTTCTATAACGACACTGGCAATTACAAAGTATTATAAAGTGTTCACAAACACACATAGAGGTCTTTTTCTTTCTTTAACCTCTACTAACTCACAGTCTAATAAGGCCAACAGAAACAAAATGATTTTGTTCTTGCCTTCTTTCCCTTAAAACATTGTAACAACAACAACAAAACTAAAAACAATAGGAGACTATAGGTGGTCAAGTTCAAAAAGAAAATGCTATTCTAAACTGTATTCCATGACTCCCCTAGACTGGATATATTTGCTTGTTTAAATTTTATATTCTTAAGATGTCACAGAAAATAGTAAGCTTTCAATTAATAAATACTTGACTGACTGCTGAAATTTAAAAAAAATATGTCAGGAAATTAAAAATAAAAAAGTCAGCAAAAATATTCAGGCAATGGTAGGTATTATTCACGTATTTAAATCTCACAGACAGAGAGCAAGATTAAGGCTAAGAAAGTAAATATTCAGAATGTGCAGAAATTATCAGAGAAAGAGTAGGTCAGTCTCTAGGTAATATAGCTTCCAAACAAACAAGGTAATTTGGTGCCACGACTGCCTCTTAAAAAGGAAAGTTTATACTTATGGTACAAGAGAGTCCACATCTTTGATAAGCAACTTCAGAAGCTCTAGGAAAAGCAGGGCCTTGAAGTAAAGTATAACATTTGCCCTGGTATTACAATCATTTCCTTTAATCTCATCCCCAGGAGAAGAAAAATGCTAGCGCTATCAATTTAGAATAAGAATACAAACACTGTTAACTTTATTTACCCAAGTCATAAGATTCAAGCCAATCAAAAAATCAAACTTCAGTATTATAAAAAGATGTTTCATTCCCTCAGAGGAAAGTACTAAATTCAGGTCAAAACTTACTTTAAAACCCTTTACTATCTATCATAAATTATGCAACTTTACCTTTCATAGTTCAGAAGAACAAACTTAGCAGTATATTCCTGCCAGCAACTTGAGAAGACTGTCAAGTCTAAATAACCTGTCAATACCTCCAAAATATTCACAGCCAATTAAACAAAAAGGAAAAGTTATTTCCTTGTAATCTCAGTTTCCTTAATTTAAGAAAATCTTGGCCTAAGTTCATTAGGAAATAAATACCCATTAACTATATCAAACTATACCAAAGTATACTATATTAAGTAAACTACATTACCTATATCAAACTATACTATATTAACTACATACATGAACTACTGTATATATCAATCAGCTTTAGCTGGAATAACTGTATTTATATATTTGCTCTGGCTAAAATCTTGTTATAAAATGTCTCACCATACCACAAGTTTAGATATGTCAAATTATATCCCCTCGTTATATATCCTGTACTATATATAACATTGAATGCTTATGAAAATGGGGTCCTTTCAATACATGTTCCAAAAGTTTCTTTTTAAGACCAGAATACTCATGTTTAAACAATTTTACCAAACTTATCTCCAAAATCCAGTGCTCATAAGCACACTATGATTAGTAGTGAAAACTATTTCAGTTGGTCTAAAGCAAGTCACACCTGTAACAGCTTCTAAACTTGGGATCAGTTCTCTCCATATCCTGGGTATAATAAAATTGTTGAAGCATCGTATCAGCAATAATTCTTCACTATTTCTAATCTAATCTATCAAAATATTAAAATAAGCACTATGGTTTCAAACCCTGGAGACCTGACACGGGGAAAACCTTGATGTTAGAAGACTTGGGCCCCAGTTTCACAACTTGAATTTCAACTCCTAAGCCTCAGTTTCCTCATCTGTTAAATTAAGGACATCATTATTTATGAATTAAGATAGTCTGGAGGCACAGTGGTTAAGCACTCGTTGGCAGTTCAAACCCATCAGCTGCTCCTCTGGAGAAAGATGTGGCAGTCTGTTTCCATAAAGATTACAGCCTTGGAAACCCTATGGGGGCAGTTCTACTCTGTCCTACAGGGTCACTATGAGTCAGGATCAACTTGATGGCAACAGGTTTTTTGTATTTGGTGTAAATTAATTTAATTGATAAATAATGTTAAACTATTTTAGATTTTGACATTACTTCCAAATTACAACCTATGGTTGCTAGTGTTCATGAACCAGAGTTTGCTACCCGCTGTTATGGACTGAATTGTGCACCCACCCTGCAGAGCATGTGTTGGAATCCTAACCCCTATACTTGTGGATACAACCCATTTTGGGAATAGATTTTCTTTTTGGTGTTAATGAGGCTATAATCAGTGAAGGGTGTGTCCTAAACCTAATCACCTCTGAGTTATAAAAAGAGCAGATTAGACACAGAGATAAACAAACACAGAGGATGACAGATGCTGCATGAAGATCCATGGAACCGAGGAATGCTGGAAGAGACAAGGATTTCCTCCGCAGCCAACAGAGACAGCCTTCACTTAGAGCTGGTATCCTGAATTGGGACTTCCGGCCTCCTTCTTCAAAGCCATCCACTTGTGCTATTCCTGTTACAGCAGCACTAGGAAACTAAGACTTCTACTAAAACTTCGTTGTGTAGTCTAGATCCCTACTGTTTGAATCAATCCTATAACAACATTTAGAATGTGTCTATACCCTGATGGTTGCTACATTTTGCTTAATGGATGAACTTTTACTCTCCTGGGTCTCATGACAGATACATTAACCATACTAGAGCAAGACATTTCTGCTTTTATTGACAACCTGCCTTCCCCACGGAAACCCTGGTGGTGTAGTGGCCAAGTGCTACGGCTGCTAACCAAAGGGTTAGCAGTTCAAATCTGCCAGGTGCTCCTTGGAAATTCTATCGGGCAGTTCTACTCTGTCCTATAGGGTTGTTATGAGTTGGAATCGACTTGACGGTGACAGGTTTGGTACTGGTTTGCCTTCCCCACAGAGAAATGAGAAATTCTTCTCTATTTCATTCAGTTCCTTCTACTGTATTTATTAAGAACCTACTAGTCATAAGGAATGGAGTCCCTGGTTGGTGCAAACGGTTAACGCGCTTGACTACTAACTGAAAGGCTGGAGGTTTGAGTCCACCCAGAGATGCCTCAGAAAAAAAGGCCTGACAATCCACTTCCCAAAAATCAGCACTGAAAACCCTATGCAGCACAGTTCTACTCTGACACACTGGTTTCACCATGAGTCAGAATCAACTCCATGACTACTGGTTTTTAGTCATAAGAAAAGTGAAAATTGTGCTTACTGCCTCTTTCATCTCACCTTTTTTTTTTTTAAACAATTTTTTATCCAACATTTTATTATGAAACTTATCAAACTACAGCAAAGTTGAAAAAAATTTAAAATGAACACCCTTATACCCATCACCAAAGGAGCCCTGGTGGCACAGTGGTTAAGTGCTCGGCTGCTAACCAAAAGGTCAACGGTTGGAACCCACCAGCCACTCCATGGGAAAATATGTGGCAGTCTGCTTCCATAAAGATTACAGTCTTGGAAACCCTGTGGGGCAGTTCTGCTCTGTCCTATAGGGTTGCTATGAGTCGGAATCGACTCGACAGCAAAGGGTTTGGTTTGGTTTTATACTTATCACCTAAATTTTACATTATCACATATCCATCCCTCTATTTTACAGAAAATTTTAATTCCTGTTAATTTCTTTTATCATTTTAAATGTATTACATTCTCCAACTTCATTTTCTACACAACTTCCCTGTACTGATCTTAGATTTTGTCCATACTTACTTTTCATTTGTTACATCGTATTGCAAATATCTGTTTAGATGTCTGCTTCTCCTTATTCAGGGCAATGATCACTGAGAAGACTGTATTCATTTCTTTACATACTGGGACATACCCTCCCCTAAGTACACTAGGAGAAAGTAGATGCTTAATAAATATTTATTTAAGTTCACTCTGTCTTCTTCCTTATTCTTCAATATCTTTGATAAGCTTTGTAACTTTGCTTTGTGTCCCAGTTTCCCCCGGAAATTATTACCGATTTGTTATTTTACTGCTAAATTACTCTGAGAAATAAGGAAGTAATTCTGATTTCTACAAGCATTTTGGGATATATATTCAGAGTGTAAATTTCTTCATATATACTTTTAATGAGTATTTTATTTTTGGCTAATGTTAGCTTAAACACATTCTGTGTTGTGTTGAGATGGCTATGAAATATATTGCTAATTATTATTGTTAAACAATAAAAAACCCAAATGCAAAATCCTTACCTTTGACAGTTAAAGAAAAAAAGAAGACAGTTTAATTTTAAAGGACTCACTGCACCATAAAACCTAGTTTTTGTACCTTTCAACATCATTTGTACAATTCAAAGCAGCATACAGTTTTAGATACAAGGGAATGAAACCAGAATGTTAGCTCCATGAGTGGGAACTCTAAGTATTTGTTAAATGAATAAACGTATAGCTGGTATAAAAGATGTTGTTATTGAGAGTAAAAACAGAACTTCATCTGTTGGCTTTTTTTGATCCAGAGTTCAGTCTGGCTGTAATTATTCTTATGGTCTGAATTCATATTTTCTTCCAGATTACCATTAAAATCTGTGGAATCTCAATGTTTATTGATGTTAACAACATTGGGAAAACATAAGTTAATGTGCTGGGAGAAAATTCCCTTCTGTGAAGCGGTATAAAAGTTGGGAAGATACAAAGAACTTTTCAAAATATTTTATTTTTCTGGATTGTGAGTAAACAGCTGTTACTTACACTATTCCCTATACTTTATATAACTGAATTATTTCATATTTCTTTTTAAAAACTTTTTTTTTCTACTTCTCTGATCCTTGGGGTCTATGAGGATCTTGTGCTTGTTCTAGGTACCTGGTACTCAAATTGTAGCCCATGAACTGCAGTATCAGCGTTACCTGGGAGCTTGTTAGAAATGCAGAATCTCAGGCCCCACCCCAGACTTTGTGAATCAGAATCTGCATTTTAACAAGATCCTAGGAAATCTGCATGCACATTAAAGGTTGAGTAGCACTGCTACAGTTCATCCAAATGAGACTCATGGGGGTACATCAGTTAGCTAGGTGCAGCCATTCTCAGATCCTTCATCTTTTCTCATTTAGCAAGACTCCCAACATAAGCACCCAGGGCTCAAGGGGAGGCAATGTGACAGAACAGAAAGAACGCTGTATTGAGAGTTTGAAAAGCAAGATTCTAGTTTCATCTCTAGTTTTGTCACGTTGGACCTTAGGTCTCCTCATCTGTAAAATGAATGGGTTACAGAAAATACATTGTAAGCCCTTTCATCTCTGAAAGTCTATAGATTTATGAAAATAAATACCAATATATTCTTTCCTGACACATAAGACACACACTATAGGGTAAGTAGTTTAAGAAACTGGGCCTATTTAAAGTTATAAGGGCCTTGTTCATTAACTATTTTATATTTATTCAGGTTTGAAAATTAACCTCTTTCGTTTCCACACTTGGTTTCTGGTAGATGCGCAGCAGTGAATAACTTGGAAGTGGGTGGCTGCTATTAATAATGCTTCTCACTGCTTCCTTTGTTCTTGAATGCTGATAAAACTCAGGTAATAGCACTCAGAAAAAAGTAAAAACAGATTCTATATTTTGTAAAAGAGTAAGAGAATGTTCACATTCTTAGGAAATACATGGCTGAAATATTTAGAGGTAACGAATTATGATGTCTGACACTGTTAAATGGATCAGGAAATAATAAGTAATTAATACTGTATGCATGTATGTATATACACATATGTGTGTAGAAAGAAAGCAAATGTGGCAAAATATTAATAACTGATGAACAGAGGTCAAGAGTGTAAGACTATACATTGTACTCTTTTTGTGATTTTTTTTCTAGGTTGGAAATATTTCAAAATAAAAAGTTGAAGGAGAAAAAGAATTAACATAAATATGATGCCTACTGATCCCAAAATGCCCTGTTGTATTCCTTTCCAACAGGAATAGCCTAACAACAACAAATCCACCTTCAATTAATTGCAGATTTAAAACATTTATGAGCCTTATCTGTCTTTAACACTCAGGCCTCATACGAATGCACAGATTTTTAAATTATTTTAATTATTTATCCCTGGCCTATTCTACAAAGAATTGGAGGCAACTACAACCAAAAACACATACCATAAAACAGTTTAAAAATTCTGAAATAGAAATAAAAGATGTCAAGGTCAAGAAAAATAAAAATACTAATAGAAAACAAAGATGGAAGAAAAAGAATATGAGGGCCATCAAGGCTTTCATAATTGTTATAAAAGGTCCACATTTGGCACTAAACCTCTATGGTAGACAGAATAATGGCCTATGTCCAAATTCCTGGATCCTGTGAATATGTTGGAAACCCTGGTGACGTAGTGGTTAAGAACTATGGCTGCTAACCAAAAGGCCAGCAGTTCGAATCCACCAGGTGCTCTTGGAAACTCTATGGGGCAGTTCTGCTCTGTCCTATAGGGTCGCTGTGAGTAGGAATTGACTTGACAGCAACCGGTTTGGTCTGGTTTTTTGGGTGAATATGTTAGTTTACATGGCAAAGGAGAATTAAGGTTCCTAATCAGTTGATTTTAAGATAAGGAAATTATGCTGTTTATCCAGGTGGTCCCAGTGCTATCACAGTCTCTAAAAGACTCAGAAGATGTGACCATGGAGAACCAGGGAGAAGGCAGTCAGAGAAGGACTCTAAGAAGGAGCCAGCCCAGTGTGGCTGGAAAAGGCCATGAGCCAAGGAAAACGGTCAGCCTCTAGAAGCTGGAAAAGGTAAGAAAAAAGATTCTCCCCTAGAGCCCCTAGAAGGAATGCAGCCCTGCTGTCACCCTGATTTTAGCCTAGTAAGACCCATATTGGATTTCTAGTCTACCAAACTGCAAGATAATAAATTTAGGTTATTCTAAGCCACTAACTTTGTGGTAATTTGTTACTGCAGCAACAGAAAACTAATACAGTCTCCTAGCCACCCAAACAGACAACACAATCAGTTATAATTCTCATTTATTGAAGGGAAGAAGCATAACCATTCATCAGGAAAGGCAAAATATTTTCTAGCACTAAGTTCTAAAAGAAATTTCTGACTCAGAGCTTGGATACAGGGTTCCCAATGATATTCTGGATATTAGATTAAATAAGAGATTTTATAGGATTGTTTCTTGTATCATTCTTTGATAAAAGATAAAAACACCTTTATTATCTTAAAATACAACTGAGTAAAGTCAATCTCTGAGGGGGTAAAATAATACAAACTAAGTATGATATAGCCTTTTGCAGGGTCAGTTTGATTTCAAAAGACTAGAGTTTAGACTAGCATAAAAATTATGCACCATTAAATATAATAATTCATAGTTAGAATTAAAAACTATTAATAGATCTATGTATAGACAAATCTCAAAAACAATGCAGAGTAAAAAAAGTAAGTTATAGAGGGATATGCAAATTATGGAAACACTGGTGGCATAGTGGTTTAAGTGCTACGGCTGCTAACCAAAGCGTCAGCAGTTCAAATCCGCCAGGCGCTCCTTAGAAACTCTACAGGGCAGTTCTACTCTGTCCTATCGGGTCGCTATGGGTTGGAATCGACTCGAAGGCAATGGGTTTAGTTTTTGTGTTTTTTTCTATGTAATTTTAGGAGTCCTGGTGGTGCAATGGTTAGGAGCTCGGCTGTCAACTGAAAGGTCAGCAGTTGGAATCCACCATGGGACAGTTCTACTCTGTCCTATAGGGTCGCTATGAGTCAGAATCGACTTGACGGCAATGGGTATGGTTTGGTTTTTTATGTAATTTTAATACATACAAAAACATATGGGAAGGATATCATATTTTTATGGCAATTTACTCTGGGGAGGGAGAGGTAGGGGACTGGGAACAAAGGTAAATTTAACTTTATTGCACGTTTATTTTCTAGTAAGAAAAAAGATTTGAAGCAAGTATAATAAAATGTGAGTGTTTTAAGGTTGTGAGTATATGGGTATTTGTTATATAATTCTCTATTTTTCTTTGTTTTACAAATATTTCCAAGTTAACAAAAAAAAAAAAAAAAAAAAAAGAAAGAAAGAAAAGAAAAGAATGGACTGCTTATCCTTTAAACAGTCTTCCACAAATACTATTTCTCTCATTTAGACTTTTCATGGGAACTGGAAAGAAGAAAGTTGGAGATTTTATCTTCTGATGAGGGCCTGCCAATGGAAAGAAGTGCCATATGGTTTTTTTAAGGTAAACTATTTATTGAAGTATAATAAATGCAGTTTAGGCTTTAGGATGTAGTGTACTCCCTTTTTTGTTCCTGATATTGGTAAATTATGTCTACTTTTTCTTTTGATCTGCTAGTTTCTATTGTTAATTCTGCTTTGGTGCACATTTCAAATATTGGGAGATTTTCCAATAAAAATGTGATGATTTCTAGCTTAATTCCACTCTGGCTAGAGAATATTCTCTGTATGACTTTAATCTTTTGAAATTATTAGGACTACTCACTTTATGGCCTCAGCTCATGGTTAATTTTGGAAAATGTTCCATGTGCATTTGAAAAGAGGGAGTAGTCTATAATAGCAGATATGATGTGGTCACCTGCTTTTAATACTAGCTGAATTAAAGTTGATATTTTTTGTTGACAATTAAAGGGTCTAACTTTGTTTTTGTCTGAAGGTGAGGTATTCTACCTCTGCAAAGCCAAGAGCTTCTTCAAGAAACTGTTCTAAGGAACTTTCCAGATATAATATGTTGCTACCCTAAGTATTGTGGAGTTGAAGTCAAGCAGAAAAGCATGTTTTTTTGTTTCTTCCTTCTGATAAGGAGACTAATTTCATGTTAAGAACCCAGACATACAAATTAATCTTATTAAAACTGTAAGAAAAGGTTGGACTTGGTCATTTTTACTTTCTGAAGATACATACCTAGTTGCCTTTTAAACTAGCTTTCCAGAAGAAATATACATACTTCAAAAAGCTTCTCACATATAATTCATAATAATCACCAGATGTTTAAAATGAGTTAATCAATCCATATACTACATTTTACATAAAGGGACCACTTTATTAGGAAGGAAACCCTGGTGGCATAGTGGTTAAATGCTAGGCTGCTAGTCGACAGTCTGAATCTGCCAGGCGCTCCTTGGAAACTCTATGGGGCAGCTCTACTCTGTTCTGTAGGGTCACTATGAGTCACAATATGACTCGATGGCAATGGGTTTGGTTTTCTTTTGTTAGGAAAGTATCAATCCTTATACTTCATTCAGGCTCTGGGAACCAAATGCTTTAGTTAAAAAAACTTTTTAAAAACCCTATGAACCTTTTGCTTTATTATTTTCATCATAGATCTTTATTCTCTTTTCTGTTTCCTGCAATATAGGAATCCATCACTTCTCCTAGACAGGAGTAATGATCACGAGGAAGTTAGAATGTTAACAAAAATGGGACAATGCTTTAGAGATCAGGCAAAAATCAATTTCAGTTGGCAGACAGGCACTGAATCTAGGAACAGAATTGGAGATTGCAAAACTCAAGTCCCGGTCTCAATACTGAGCTGTTATAGGCAGATTACTGTGTGGAACCTAGCATCATGTCACCATTTGGGGGGGTGGGGCAGGGAACCCCAAACCTGAAAGGGAACATGTACAGGATGTGGTAGGGAATAACTACTGACCAAAATATTATGAAATTTTATGTTATTATCAACTAAATAATCCTAGCCAAATGGGTGAATTAGAAAACCAAAAGGAGATCTACTAGATCATTTGCCAGGAATTCCTTGTTATGCACCCCTTTCAAAGCAATGCTGGAGTAATAGTGACAAACTGATCACCTAAATGTTTGCCCTTCAGCTACTATAAGCATGAGGTCAAAAGTAAAAGTGAGAAGTACCAGAAATATTTATTTCATTCCAACAGTTAAGGTATCCAGTTTATGAGTACAGCTTGTCTAATAGGGGAATGAGAAAAACTATTAAGACTCAAATCTAATAGTTCCTACAGTATATGTCACATAATACCTTATTTTTTTACTGACAAAATTCTCCACAAACGTTAGCAAGTGATAGCAAGAAAAACACAAGGTATGTAAATTTATATTGTACACAGGCACATGCACACACATACTTTAGGGCACAGATAAAATATTCCTTTAAGCACAAAGGTAAAGGCAAATGGAGCATATCTTTTGAAAGATTCTCACTGGTGAAAGATGTCCATTTCAAACACGACTATTATTTCCTGTCCTGTAATAGATATATACCACTCAACTTCACAGCATAAATGGTACACACAACTCTTCAAGGGGGAAAAAATGTGTTTTTTCTTTGAGGTGAACAGAAAAACATTTTCCCTTGGGTCAACAATACTATCTCACTATATTTTTCAATACATGCTGTTTGGTCACTGGAAGAAAACTCATGTTAAATTTGTAACTATGCCAGGTACATAATCTAAATTTGGAAAAGTAGTTACAAGTTAATCCTATCTGTTTTCCTGCTTCAGGCTGTCATTTTACTATTTACTTCAAACTGCATCTAAAATGAAATATATAT